>NC_087161.1:7705000-7712500 GCF_035594125.1 Scylla paramamosain
TTCCTTACCTCGACCCTCTTTGGGATTACGAGGAGAAAACCACTCTGAATTAGAAATGGCCAATAAGGGAATCTCCGCCATGTATTACCAGCACACGGGGAGTACAGAACTATTGCCAATTTGCACCAGAGAGCGTATCTATGCATTTGAATCCCCATTTGAATACCGCCCTTCATCCACAGCCCTCCCCCGTGTCCCGCCCATTTTTTGGAAAACTATTGAAAAGAGGTTTGTAATTTATCTATCTATCTATCTGTCTATATATATATATATATATATATATATATATATATATATATATATATATATATATATATATATATATATATATATATATATATATATATATATATATATATATATATATATATATATATATATATATATATATATATATATATATATTTTTTTTTTTTTTTTTTTTTTTTTTATTTATTTTTTTTTTTAGTATTCTCTACCGACTTCTTAAAGTGATCCCGGAGCTACAGATCAAGCTTTCGCAAACACCACCACTTCCATCACCACCCCCTCGCCGTCAGTCAGTGTATTAGGGCTGGGCAGGATCCGACACAGCATGGCTTCACGAAGGGGAAGTCTTGTAAACAAACTTGCTTAGTTTTTACAGTAAAGTGTACGACGCAGTAGATTGGAGATAATTATGATATCTTATATCTAGACTTTAGTAAAGCATTTGACAAGGTATCCCATCAAAGGCTCCTGAGAAAGGTTAGGGCACACGAGATAGATGGGAAGGTGATAGGCTGGATAGGGTCATGGCTTAGCGACAGGCGACAGAGTTGTAATAAACGGCTCGAAATCCGAGTGGGATCATGTAATTAGTGGGGTGCCACAGGGATCAGTATTAGGGCCATTTTTATTTCTAATATATATATATATATATATATATATATATATATATATATATATATATATATATATATATATATATATATATATATATATATATATATATATATATATATATATATATATATATCAATGACTTGGATAGTGGAATTAGTAGTGATGTTAGTAAATTTGCGGATGACACAAAGATAGTTAGATTAATTAGGTCAGAATCGGGTGCCATCGTCTTGCAGGCAGATTTAAATAGGATGAATGGACGGACAGATGGCAAATGCAATTTAATATCAATAAATGTAAAGTATTTAGCGTAGGTAGAGGAAACCCACACAGTAAGTACACATTAAACAACCAAACTCTAGTAGGTACAGGGTACGAGAAAGATTTAGGAGTTATAGTTAGCTCTGAACTCCGTCTAGGAAAACAATGCACAGAGGCCAAATAGGGTACTAGGATTCATTTTTAGGAGTATTAAAAGTAGAAGGCCGGAAGTAATATTAAAGTTATACTTGGCGCTGGTCAGACCTCATCTTGACTACGCTGTGCAGTTCTGGTCCCCACATTACAGGAAAGATATAGGTTTATTAGAATCAGTACAGAGGAGAATGACTAAAAGGATACAGGGGATGAGGAGTATTCCTTACGAGGCGAGATTGAAGTTGTTAAATTTACATTCTTTAGAGAGACGTAGGTTAAGAGGGGATCTGATAGAAGTCTTTAAGTGGTATAAGGGTTATAACAAGGGGGATGTAAGCAAAATTCTTGGGATCAGCAACCAGGGTAGAACAAGAAATAACGGGTTCAAGCTTGAAAAATTTAGGTTAAGGAAGGAGATAGGAAAAAAATGGTTCACAAATAAAGTGGTAGATGAGTGGAACGGACTCAGTAATCATGTTGTTGATGCTAGGACATTGGAGGGCTTTAAGAGAAGATTGGACAGGTTTATGGATGGGGATAATAGGTGGAAATAGGTAGGTATATTTCATACAGGGACTGCCACCTGTAAGCCTGGTCGCTTCTTCCAGCTTCCCTTATTTCTTATGTTCTTATGTTCTTAAGTACTCGCGGATTCGATAATATGGCAAGGCGAATCGTTGGGATTTGGGTCCGGATCCGATTACTGGCGGGTCCCGTGCACCACCCCATACTCGTCTATGTAGGGAGCGAGATGAATACTGGATCCGTGAGGGACCCAATTACTGCCAGATCCCGCGCGCCGCGCGGTACTCCTCCGGGAGTGTGAGGGATCCGATTACTGGCGGGTCTCGCACCCCGCCTGGTACTCGTTTGGATCCGTGAGGGACCCGATTACTGGACCCGTGAGGCACCCAGACAATTACTTGGATTCGCCTGGCTGTCAGTAGAATCTCAGGCGCTGGTGGTCTGACGAATCCAGTGAAATGCTATTAATGTCCCGTGCCTTGTACCTCTATCTATTAATTTTCTGTGCCATTGCAATAATTGATTCCCCTTTTATCTTACGTAGGATTCATAAAAATTGTTCAATAATACACAAACTCAAGTAGTTATATATTTGATAAATCATAATAAACAACTCTGAAAGTTTGTACACGACCACTTTGTCATAATATGTTTCTTTTCTTTTCTTTTATTTTTTTTTTCATTATCATGAACAGCTGGGTTATTATGAAACGATGGAAAAGAAATTTATTTTTTTTTTATAAAGAATCAAAACTTTTTTTTTATTTTTACCTTCGCGCTATGCTTATGAAACTACGTTTGACTTATGAGAAGAATTTGTCTCCAGTTTGATAGAGGAAAGATTGAAGTTGAAATGGAATTTTTACTTATACATATATTAATTCAAAGTATATTAGCATAGCTCCATGGAGCGAATTTTCTTTTGCATCACGGCATGCCAGCCAATCACGTCTCGTACGAAATAAGAGAAGCTTGGCAGCATTAAAACCTTGCCTGTGTTGCCAGCAAAAGTATATGATTCAACATAATCTTAATTTTTCGTTGTGTATTTTGTTTATCAATATCATTCATACGCATCTTTTTTTTTTAGTGCGCCGTTTGGTGTAAGAGATTTTCACAAAGAATCTTTATACTTAAATTTCGACTCCTGAGTAATCTTCTGGCAGATCCGGATTCGATTACTCAAACTCAGTAATCGGATCCGTCTAGCCTTGGCGGATCCGTGGGATTCGGGCCCAGTAATCGCGTCCCGCCCAGCCCTACGGTGTAACGTACCGGATTGTCGAGTGCTTCTTCTTGCAGCGTGGGTGATTTCCGTGTTTACGACTTCAAACATTTGTTTTACTTCAGTAAAACGAGTGCATACTATGTCACAAATACAGTGACAATGCTGGCAATAAAAAAAAAAAACGGAAATGTACAGTAAATAAGCCAAGAAAGCCTTGAAATTGCGATGGGAGACAAACCACTCCGCCACGCCATCCGCCACCACCACCACTGCCGCCGCCTCTATCCTCTCTAGCGACCAGCATTAAGTCCCATCTTGGCAGATGCACCAATGGTGTTTATAACGATGCAGAGGAGGCAATAAATGGGCACTGGAGAGTCCTAACAACATAACGATGGCGAGCTTGTAAACATTCGTCTCCCATTTGCGCGAGTTAGTGCGACGTACGTACACGTGAAGCTCGAATGGCGAGCTTTTCGCTCAGCGTCGTTCATTAGAATCAGCCTTCTATGAGTCATAAAAGACAACTCATTGCACTTCTGACTGGTAAGTAATTGGTTCATAAGTTTGTCATTATAGATTGTAAGTACTCAAATTGTATAACAGTCAGTTTCAAACAAGGAAATCGTATTACGGCATTTGGAATAGAAACACGATGTAAACAAACTCTGTTCTGAAAAATCTACACTGTCGTGTTTTCCAGTGTCTTGTTAGTAGCTGTCTCCTTGCCTGACTGCTGTAAACACTTTATATGGTCTATTTAATCCCTATATTTGGCTAGTCTTTTAACTAAGTCTTCAGCCATGTTGATGACAGCATGTGTTCCTAGTTCTTTTGTACGCGGCTGTCCGCCCGCATACTGTGCATGCTCAAAACCCAATGTTTACAAACAAAGGCGGGTTGATATTTGTCCGCTGCTGTCCACGACAACATGGCTGAACGCTTGGTTAAAAGATTAGCCAACTATAGGGATGAAATAGGCCATATGAAGTGTTAACAGCAGTCCAGCTTTTATTTATAAACAAAGAGCGACAGTTACGTATAAGGGGACAGTAACGAACACGACACCGGGAACTGGTGCTCATTTGTTGCATCGATGATCGTCATTCTTGTTATAAACTGACTGTACTCGAATATTTTCTATAAGCAAAACACGGTGGACGGTATCTTCATTTTAATTATTTTTTTGTGAAAAACTTGCCTAACCGACTCTATCGAATAAGGTTTTGAGTTAAATAGAACAATGTTGTCCATAAAAAAAAATTGAGTGTTAGCACACACATGAAACAATGATAGAAGCATTTTTTTTCATTCAGACGCGAACTCTAGGAAGAACTAAACAAATCCTTTAAAACTTATGATTTGTGGGATTTTAATGAAGATTGAACTCAAGTAGTATAATTACGAGTATATCCTTTATAACTGCCGCAAATCAGAAAAAAAGACAAAATCGGATTGTAAAAATCGAAATTAGGAAAGGAAAAAACTGAAATCGATATCGAATCTTGGTACTCCAGACGGAGTTCCCCATATTGTTCTCTGTAACTATGCTTCCATGTTCGCACCTTGCCTCGCCAAACTCTTCTGACCATATCAAAATTATTCTTGTCGCTGGATTGCATACATTCAATCTGTTCTAAGTACCGACCGATAGCTTCGATTTCCTGTTTTTCTAAAGCTTCTGAATCTGCCCTCAGAAAGGTTTTAAAGTATGAACACCTCTCCCCTTACGATCTTATTTACGATTGTCAGTAAGAATTCCGTAAAGGACGACCGACCGACAGTCTTATCGCTTTCTTTACTGAATGTCGATCATCCTCTCAAATTTCGATGAAGCTTCTTCCGTCTTTTTTGTCTTATGTAAGAGCTGGGCTGACAAAAAAAAAAAAAAAAGCCAGTTCCTATGGAAGACAATCTGAAAGCAAATCCAACATTATATGACGCGCTTTGAAGCCTCCCCACTGAATGGTTAGACATATAAAACGATTATATATATATATATATATATATATATATATATATATATATATATATATATATATATATATATATATATATATATATATATATATATATATATATATATCAATAATTATGTCATACGTCTTCGCAACAATGAGTACAACAACGAACACTTAAACGCACGCTGGATAATCGATAACCTTAACAAAATCTAACAAAATACAGAAAATTCAGTGTTATCAGGAGAAAGCAAAAGGCACTGCGCTGTACTGCTATACGCACTCTTGGGTTGTGCTTCTCTTAATGCGAAACAAACCATTGCCAGTGAGTAGTGTAGTCACTTATATTTATCCTCTAATGCACTTCACGCAACATTACTTCATACGAGAGTATGTCATTTATAAAACAATAAACTTGCTTCTTCTTACCTGCATGTGTTCTTTAACGACTTGGAAGGCCGGGATGCCACTGGTGCTCAGCAAGCTGTTAAAGGCCCCATTGAAGGACTTTGTGCCCCATTTCCAGCCTTCCTTGTAGCGGCGGTCAACCATCTCCTCTAGGCTGTTTATAGTGGGGGACTTCCCCTGCACAACCAAATGCGACGTGAGGGAACCAGTGTAGGCTGTTCTCAGTATCAGGCAAACAACCAACAGTGTTCCCACTAGCACCTTGAAAGAAAACTCTCTCTCTCTCTCTCTTTCTCTCTCTCTCTCTCTCTCTCTCTCTCTCTCTCTCTCTCTCTCTCTCTCTCTCTCTCTCTCTCTCTCTCTCACTTTCTGAAATTAATGGAAAAAATCAAACTGCCATGTGTATCAATGGTTCCATGGAAGTGAAAATTGATCAAAGCAGACTTCTCTTCTTAATGACAAGATGAGTATTTGTATTTCCTTAGGTTATAAGAAAAATCAATTCCTACAATATGCATCGCCCACAAAGAAAGTGATCCAAACTTACTGATGGCTTTCAGCAGAGATCCAAGCCAAATTTATACTTCACATGGAACTTGCTCATCAAAGGGTCACTGTTTATTTCGGTTCAAGGTCTGCAGCGAGTATTAGAAAAAAAAAAAAACGTATGCAGGATTCTCGGTTTTCAAAAACAAGATTGAATAAATGCTGTGAAAAATTTCATAAATATATGAATAATTTTTACCCATGTATATGAAAAAAAAGTCGGCGCATCTGTCTATCATTCAATCTTTATCTGTCTATCTATCTATCTGTCTATCTACCTATCTATCTGTACCGCTACCACCAATGTAATGGATCCCTTTGGACCATTTACAGACAAATTGAGAAATTTATCTAAAGACTGGACAGATCTTAAGTCGTTGCCAGGAAATGAAACCCCAGAGCAGAGCAGAGCAGAGCAGCGCCTTTAGACGTCTGGACCATAGCAATCATGTCCTTTGGTAATTTTCGGAGCCTTTGTACTCCGGATCATAATGTAATACCTTGCCTGCGGGTTCCTTCGGTGGCCGGAACGGTTGCTCCTCCAGAAGCAGCCCCCAACCATAAAAGAGTGCAGAATTAAAGCTGAGGCGCCAACCCCCGTACACATGCACGCTGATATTTAACAGGAGCCAAAGCGTCGCCGCCCATACAAATATTTCCACCACCACCATCATCCACACCAGACCTAAGGATCATAAGTAAAAATACAAAAGTTAATCAGTATACTTAATCATTCATCCCTTTTTCTAGTTAACTCTGGAACCCCCTGCCTGCTTCAGTTTTCCTCCTTTCAAGAGGGATGTTTCAGTACAGTTATCCTCCAATTCTGTATGACCCTTTTTTTTCGCGCTTTTCTTGCCCTTGGCCAGTGCCCTCTTACATAAAAAGCAGAAATGTATTAGTAACCGTTATATACGTAAATACCAAAATTACAATATACCCTACGTCATTATAACATAAATCACAGGTAAAACGAAGTCATATAAATTGTACAATACTACCGGTACTGAGTTCTGTTGATACTAATCACTACTGTTGCTTCCTTTTCTTGTAATCTCCTACCTGGTCTATGTATATGATCATAAAACAGCTCACTACCATTCTATGGTCATTTTATTAATTGCATTCCCTGAAATCATAAAGGCATCAAGCACTTTTTTTTATAATTGTTTTTTTTTTTCCACATGTCAGAAATTTCTTGCTTCATGCATTCTATTCCTCTTCTGAAGTCAAGCCCTATTTATTTCACATTGATGACTATGATATCTTACTTTGCATTACTTTCATCCGTACATAATTTAATATAACTTTCTCTCTCTCTCTCTCTCTCTCTCTCTCTCTCTCTCTCTCTCTCTCTCTCTCTCTCTCTCTCTCTCTCTCTCTCTCTCTCTCTCTCTCTCTCTCTCTCTCTCACACCACACCAATATTTCTTGGAAACACATAGAACACTGAATAAACATAGAAATGAGATCTGAAATTGGCTTTTCTTAAAAGATACATAATAACATGTTCTCACCTCCAAACGGATTAATTAAAGACAAGTACTCAGGT
>NC_087161.1:7715000-7792500 GCF_035594125.1 Scylla paramamosain
AGGTAGATGTAGATAGGTGTGTTTTATATAGGGACTACCACGTGTAGAACTACTGTTTTATTGCAGATTTCCTTATTTTCTGAAGTTTTTATCTTCAAATTACAAGAAGAAGAATGGAAATTGTTAACAATACATCTTAAATAACGTAGTAGTTCAATCTAGGAATGGTAATAGAAAGCATGATAAACATAATTAAATAAAAGAATACTTTGATAAGTTTTGTACAAATGGCGTGCAATAGACGAACAACTGACATCCCAGTGGACAAGATTTGGGAAAGGCTTTAAATTGCAGTGAATTGGTGGGTTCTGGTGGTGAAGTGCAGAGGCAGTACCCAGGGCGGCGTTGCGGCGCCTGGTGTAGTTAGGCTCGATGTGCAGCACATGGCGGGTGTTGCGCAGGACGTGGTGGCTGAGTAGGTGATCACCGTCTTCCCCTCTGCTCATCACAACCACGCGCACCTCAGGCCGCTGCCATATTTTAGACGCTAACAGAAACCTGGTACAAATTGTGGTAATCATGATATGAATATCTACCTGTTCTTTCTTATTTCCATCTCCTCTTCCCCCTCCTCCTGCTCATCATAATCATCATCATCAACATACCCCTTTTCGTTCTTCTTCTCCCTCCCTTTCCGATTACACAAGATACTATAAAGATCAGAGGTTACTGAGAGAGAGAGAGAGAGAGAGAGAGAGAGAGAGAGAGAGAGAGAGCATCTTTATCAGCACCTACTGTATGGCCAGGTTGGTGTTCTGCCCCGTGCAGTGAAGCAGCAGGGCGCGGCAGGGGAATTGTCCGCTCCTCCAGATATCTACGTGTTTTGTGAAGGACGCGTCAGAGTGCAGTTCCACCACGGTTGTCACCATAGTGTTCACTCCTGACACTCTGTTCAACACACGCAGACACACACACACGCGATATTTACTATATCTCCGTGGTTCCTCACGGGTAGTGGATTCTAAATACGTACTACTAATTGACGTGATGTGAATGCTTTATCACTTAATGAATTTCGAATTCACATAAATGTAAAGATAATAGAAGGATCACTTTTTTTAAGGCAAGAATGAAAATCGTGTAATGAAAGGGAAAACATCACAAATTCTATAACACTTTATTAAAAACATAATTTGTCTTTACTTATTAAGAGAGAGAGTTAACTACAATAAAGGTTTGGTGTAGCACACCTAATAGTCAGAGCCAAGACAGAGGAGCGAGGGGCGGCTATAATGAGGTGACACTCTTGCAGGTGATGGGCCACCACGTGCTTTGCCGCCAGCATCAGTTCGGTGTCCGCGCCCAGTGAGGCGCGGGGAAAAGGCAAGGTCTTTTCGCCCTCCTCCTCTGATGCTGCCGTTTCACATTTCCCCGAGACGAACATCAAATAAAAGGCAGCGCACAGGGCGGCCCGTGTGTTCCGACCCGACTTGCTTTGCATGGCTTCACCTTAAAGAGAGAGAGAGAGAGAGAGAGAGAGAGAGAGAGAGAGAGAGAGAGAGAGAGAGAGAGAGAGAATTAAGGTATTTATCATTTGGTAGGTAATGATTTATAAAAAGTATTATTTGTAATTCTTGGCATTACTGGTGGTCTGTTACAGACCCTCTTTAGTAAACAGAGAAAAATCATCAATTATTTAAGTAAAAAAAGAGGGGAAAGAAGAATATGAATAAACCAGTGAATTTCTAGAGTTAAGTGATGACTATAACTGGATCGTAACATGATTGGCGCTTCGCCTGCTGAATAGGAGAGTACGCGAAATTTTTGTACTTGTACAAGTACAAAAAGTATTTGTACTTATGAATTGTGACCAGTAAAGTAAATACAATAAGTACAAGCAACCCTTAGGGTGCATGTACAGAGAACGCTGTTTTCTCGCGCGAGCAACCGGCGCCGACCGGTGTTCACCTGCGCTGATTTCCGGATCTGACACACTCGAGCCAGCTTCCTCTGTGCACGCTTAACCCTCGTTCATATGGTATAAACCTTGGCGTGGGTTGGCGCCCATCGGCGCTGGTTGCTCGCATGTGAAAACCAGCGTTCTCTGTGCTTGCATCCTCAGGTTCAGAAGTGGCCGATGAAAGCATGGCTAAATGTCAGAAAAGGATATTGTTACACCAGGGTTATGGGTGCGGGTGGCAGAACTGATGGAGGTAGCAGCACTGGGAGAGGCGGGAAAGCAGAGAGAACGGAGACATGTGGCCCGAGAGGAAGCAAGCGTGTGCCTGCCTGCTTTGGAAGTGTTTCCCTGCCTGTCGAGTGCCCTGTTGAGTGCCTGTCGTGCCCCTGTGAACTTGTAAAGCAGTGTACTTGCGGAGGATTTGTCAATAAACCTAGGAAATAGTGCCCGTGTTTTTTTTCCCTTGTGCCCTGGCCTCGTGTGTGTGTGTGTGTGTTGTCCCGGCGTTCAGAGTGTGACTTATTTGAGGCCCCGCTGCTCTAGTTTCTCGACCTGTGCCCGTGTGGATAACACACCCGCCCGGAGTGAGGGGTGGGCGCAACAAGTGGTGTGCGAGTCCGGGGAACAGAGGGCAATGAGAGACGGTGTGTCATCATGGAGCCACAAGATGGCCGCCATGACGGGGCCGAGGGCGGCTCGAGTGAAGTTAAACCGGGCCAGATGGACTTGATTGCTGCCATGTTGGCCGGTATGAGGCAGGAAATGGCAGTGGACCGTGAGGCACAGGCTCAGAGGGCACGTGAGCAGGCTGAAAGAACCGATCAGCTGGCACGTGAGCAGGCTGAAAGGACCGATCAGCTGGCACGTGAGCAGGCTCAACGGGCGGACGACCAGGTCAGCCATCTTGAGGATGTGCTACAGAGCAGCCTCGTGTCCTTGAAGGCGGAAACACAGCAGTACACCGACCAGGGTTGCGACAGCGTCAGGAATGAACTGCTGGACAAGGTGCAGACTATGGAAGCTGAGGTCCAGGGCCTGAGGGAGGAGATGAGGATGGAGAAGCAGTGGCGCCAGCGTGCAACAGCGCGTGCGGAGGAACAGGCGGCCCCACGTGTTCTGGCGTGAACCGCCGAGATGGCGGACCTGCTGGGGCGTTCTCCACCCCTCAGTCCTTCGGGTTCCCGGCGTTTGGGGAAACGCAAGCCGGCGGAGTACGACGGGAAGGTAGCCTGGGAGGCTTACGTCGCCCAGTTCGAGATGCTAGCCTCTGCCCAGGGCTGGAGCGAGGCTGAGAAGGCGCTTCAGTTGGCAACAGCGCTGCGAGGCCCCGCTGTGGAGGTCTTGGGGCAACTGCCGCCGGCCCAACGCGCCTGTTATGGTAGTGTGGCAGAGGCCCTTCGGCGCCGCTTCGGGCACCACCACCAGGCCGAGGTGTACCGGGCTCGCCTGAAGAAGAGGACTCGGGAGCGGGGTGAGATGCTGTCCCAGTTGGCGCAGGACGTGGAGGCGTTGGTAAGATGGTCGTATTCCGCGGCCACAGAAGAAATTATTGTGGTGCTGGCCCGAGATTCCTTCATTGACGCCCTAGACGACCAGCAGCTGCAAATCTACGTCAAGCAGGCGCACCCTGGGGACCTGCAGGTGGCGCTGGCGAGGGCCTTGGAATTTGAGGCCTTCCTGAAGACGACCAGCGGCCAAGGGGCGGCCGCCCAACCCTGCCGTGACCTCTGAGGCCGGAAGGCGAAGGTGGAGAAGAAGCCACCGTCGACGGTGGTTTTCGTGGCTCATGTTGGGGCTGTGGCGAGGAGGGTCACAGACGCAGTCAGTGCCCGAGGGAACGAAGGACGCGTTCTCTCGACCGGCTGGGTTCTGATGCCGTTCAGCCTTGCTGCAAGGACTGCGGCAAGTCTGGCCACTGCTCCAGTGCCTGCCACAAGCCTAAGGAAGTGGTGCAGGCGGGAAACTCAGACAGGCTGGAGAAGGGAGCCGAACCCCAGCCGTCCTCAGTCCCCGGGCAGCGCCTTGTGTAAGCTGCCGCCGGACAACCAGCGCGATGCAGGTGGAGGGCTCAGTGGACGGCAACCCATGCCGCCTGACAGTGGACACCGGGGCTGAGAAGACTTTGGTGCGGCCTGACATGCTGGCCGCCACTCGAGTCTCAGACGCGCCACAGAGGCTGTGTGGCGTGACGAGGCACTGTGTACAGCTCAAGGGCCCAGTGGATGTTCGTATCGGCGTGGGCAGTGCTGTGGAGCGGCTGCCGGTGTACGTCGCCGACTTGGACGAACCATGTCTGCTGGGACTCGACTACCTGACGCAGAGCAAGGCTTGTGTCGACCTTGGACGGAAGCTAGTGAGGATGGTAGCTAACCTCTCCGATGAGGCTCGGAAGGTGCCCGCTGGGGCCAAGCTGGGCACTTGTGAGGAAGTGGAGCGCCCTGAGGAGACGTCGGGGAGAGCAGAGGTGGCTGCTGTGAGGCTGCTACCCGACTTCCTGGAGGATTTGGCTCACCGGAGTGCCGGTAACCTGACGGAGGCGCAGACGGAGAAGGTGCGCCACACCCTGGCTCAGTACGCGGACGTCTTTAGCAAAGGTGACATGGACCTGGGCCGCACGGGGTTGGTGAAGCACAGCATCAACACGGGAAGTAGTGCGTCCATCAAGAGCCAGGCGGGAGGAGATGCAGCGCACCGTCAACAAGCTGGCAGCGCAGGGAGTGATTGAGCGGTCGGACAGTCCGTGGTCATCAGCGGTAGTCCTGGTTAAGGAGAAGGACGGCACGCAGCGCTTCTGTGTGGACTACCGGGCGCTGAATGACGTAACTGCCAAGGACTCTTACCCCCTGCCGAGGATTGATGACACGCTGGACGCGCTGGTGGGGGCCAGGTGGTTCTCCACACTCGACCTGAAGTCGGGTTACCACCAGGTGGAGATGGCAGAGGAGGACAAGCCCAAGACTGCTTTCTCCTTCGGTCAGGGCTTGTGGCAGTTCAACGTCATGCCCTTCGGTCTCTGCAACGCCCCTAGTTGTTTCGAGCGTCTGATGGAGAGGGTGTTAGACGGCGTGCAGTGGAAGACAGCACTCGTGTACGTCGATGGCGTCATCGTCTTCGGGAGCACCTTCGAGGAGGAGCTGGAGCGGCTGGAGGAGGTTCTGCAGCGGCTGAGGAAAGCCAACCTCAACCTCAGCCCCAAGAAGTGCTCTCTCTTTCAGCACGAGGTGCTGAAAGGTGCTGGGGCATGTCGTCAGTCGGGACGGCGTGCGCACCGACCCGGAGAAGGTGGCAGTGGTGGAGAAGTGGCCCGTCCCCACCAACGTGGCAGAAGTCAGGATCTTCTTGGGCCTGTGCACGTACTACCGTCGCTTCGTGCAGGACTTCGCCAGCGTGGCAGCCCCTCTCCACCGCCTCACCAGAAAAGGGGTGTGCTTTGTGTGGGACGAAGCGTGACAGGCCGCGTTTGACGGCCTGAAGAAGGTCCTGGTGGAGGCACCGGTCTTACCGTACCCAGACCCGAAGCTCCCCTACCTGCTAGACACTGATGCCAGTGCAGAGGGCATCGGGGCGGTCCTGTCACAGGTAAAGGACGGGACGGAGCACGTTGTGGCCTACTACAGTGCCAAGTTCAGTAGGCCTGAGCGTAACTACTGCGTGACGAGGAAGGAACTGCTAGCGGTAGTGGAGAGTCTCGAGCACTTCCACCCTTACCTATACGGCGCTGAGTTCACCATCCGGACCGACCACGCTGCCCTGCAGTGGTTGAAGACGCTGAAGGTGCCGGAGGGTCAGCTTGCGAAGTGGTTAGGGCGCCTCGAGCAGTACAACTACCGCATCGTTCACCGCCCGGGTCGTGTCCACTGCAATGCTGACAGTCTGAGTCGAAGCCCGTGTGAAGCTGGCTTCTCACACTGTGCTCGGAAGGACTCTGACCCCGTGTGCCTCCGCCTGCAGGTGCTGGCAAGCGCTGCAGAGGGGGACGACAAGTGGCGTAAGGCACAGCGTGAGGACTCTGACCTCGCTCCCATCATCCAGTGGCTCGAGGCTGGCGGTGGACGTCCCCGCTGGGAGGCTGTGGCGCCAGAGAGCCCCGCCAGCAAGTGCCTGGTTGATCAGTGGGAAACTTTGCGGGTGGACGAACGAGGTGTATTAGTGAAGCGTTGGGCGGCCTTGAGCGGAGTGGGCAGTGATGCGTGGTTGGTGTTAGTGCCCCGAGCGCGCTGAGGTGTTAAAAGAGTTACATGCAGGCGTTACCAGTGGTCACTTGGGCGAGAAAAAGACGCTGTGCCGTCTCCGTCAGCGCTTCTACTGGGTGGGGATGCGAAGTGACGTGACTGAGTGGTGTAGAGCGTGTGACGTGTGTTGTACAAAGAAGGGCCCCACCAGGAAAAACCGCGCCCTGTTACAGGTGTACAGCGTGGGGGCGCCCATGGAGCTGGTAGCTGTGGACATTGCCGGCCCGCTGCCTCTCACGCCACGGGAGAACCGGTACATCTGTGTGGTGATAGATTATTTCACCAAGTGGCCCGAGGCGTATGCACTCCCTAACCACGAGGCCGAGACAGTGGCGGGTGTTCTAGTGAACGAGTTCTTTACCCGTTTCGGCGTGCCCGCGGAACTGCGCTCTGATCAAGGCCGTGAGTTTGAGTCCCAAGTGTTCCGTGAATATTGCGAGCTGTTAGGAGTGCGCAAGACCCGGACGACGCCCCTCCACCCACAGTCTGACGGGATGGTGGAGCGATTTAATCGGACCCTTGCGCAACAGCTGGCCAAGTATTGCGGGGTAAGACCAAGGAGACTGGGACGTCAAACTGCTTGCTATGCTGCTGATGGCGTACAGGTCCGCTGTGCATGAGGCGACGGACTTCACACCAGCCCATCTCATGTTTAGCCGTGAGCTCAGGCTGCCAGTGGACCTGGCCACAGGACAGCCTCCTGACATGAGCTTGCCCACCGTCACCTCTGGGTATGCAGCGGCACTGCAGGAACACCTGGAGGAGGTGCATCGACGGGATCGAGGCAAGCTCAAGGTGGCGGGCCAGGCCATGAAGGAGACGTATGACCACAGCATGAGGAACGTGAGGTACGCTGTGGGTGACCGAGTGTGGCTGTATAACCCCCGCCGGAAGCGAAGGCTCACGCCGAAGCTCCAGAGCCCCTGGGAGGGGCCATACACGGTGGAAGCAGTCCTCTCCGACGTCACGTATCGAATTCGCCGGGGACGGAAGCGACCGTCTGTTGTCCACGTGGACCGGCTGTAGCGTTACCACGGTCCGGGCCGCTACTCCTGGGGCCATGGCGGGGAAGACGAGGACGTAAGCCCCAGCAGCAGCGACGAGGACGTAGCAGGGGCTGCCGGAGACGGGAATGAGCGTGGAGCAGGCAGCGCGGCGAGTGACAGTGGTGACCTTGACCCTGAACTTGGGGGCTAGAGACCCCCTGGGTGGCGCTGTGACTCGCTGCAGCCCACGCCTCCACCACCATAGCGATCTCGGCGGCAGAGGCGTAGACCAGGGTGGATGAGAGGCTTATGTGATGTTCCTGAGGATTCATTTTCTTTGTGTATTCCATTTATTTATTTCCACCTATTTTCTTGTGTGTATGTGTGTGTCAGGGCAGCCGGGTCGTCTGCCTTGTAGGGGGGTGATAGTGTTACACCAGGGTATGGGTGCGGGTGGCAGCACTCTTGGAGGTGGCAGCACTGGGAGAGGCGGGAAAGCAGAGAGAGCAGAGACACGTGGCCCGAAAGGAAGCGAGCGTGTGCCTGCCTGCTTTGGAAGTGTTTCCCTGCTTGTTGAGTGCCCTGTTGAGTGCCTGTCGTACCCTGGGAAACTTGTGGTGCCCCTGCGAACTTGTAAAGCAGTGTACTTGCGGAGGATTTGTCAATAAACCTAGGAAATAGTGCCCGTGTTTTTCCCCTTGTGCCCTGGCCTCGTGTGTGTGTGTGTGTGTGTGTGTGTGTGTGCTTTGTCCCGGCGTTCAGAGTGTGACTTATTTGAGGCCCCGCTGCTCTAGTTTCTCGACCTGTGCCCGTGTGGATAACACGCCCGCTCGGAGTGAGGGGTGGGCGCAACAATATAAACTACGGGAAGAACGAGATAGAAATTTGTCAGTCATCAATCAATAAATGAAATGAGCTTCACACAGCTTGAAAAGAAGATCCTCCTCTTTAAGAAACACGTCAATACTCCTTGTCAAAACTGTTGAATTCCCTCAGCAATTACGAAGCTGCAGGAGTACATCGGAGCCGCGCCTCTCGGAACAGTGCCACCAGCAGCAACATTCACAGCTGCTCTCACAGATAAAACTGATTCTGGACTCTTTTTAACAAATTTTTTAACAGTCAAATATCCCCTTATTGAAACGTCAAGTGTGCATTTAATATAAAATATACAAACTAAATACAGAATAAGCAAAAGTGCGTTCAGTTATGCTAATTTATTGGCTCAAGAAGTAATATCCTCTGTTGACTGATGGAAACTTTATATATCAGCACTGCAGAGTCTGGGATGATTTAAGCAACAGAGTTCCTGTTTTTAAGAATATTGAATCAAGACAGCATAGGTCCTGTTTTGTACATTATGAAATATTGGTGGTCACAGTGACTGACCCACTGCACTTAAATTTGAGAGAGAGAGAGAGAGAGAGAGAGAGAGAGAGAGAGAGAGAGAGATTCTACACTCACCTGTTATTCACGTGTTGTTATAATTAACATAAATCTTGTGGATTATTCAGCTTTGTAACTGATTTGTTTATTTTATATTCCTTAGAGGTACTGCACTGGAGGCAAGACTACCTTCCCGGAAAACGTGTAAGTTGATAGAAGTTTGTCATTTGTCATGCGCCGCACCCACCGCCGCACGGTGGTCGGGCTCCTTCCTGCCCGCCTTGCGATAGACCTGAGCGACAGTCCTCCGGCCCACAGGCACATGTACCACAGCCGCTCATTGAAACACGTCTTATAACCTCCGTTACAATGCTTCATTTTTTTTAATTATAAACTTTTTTTTTTTCGAGGTCGCTTTCCTGTGGGAAATATTTTTGGCGATTACGGAGTCAAACTGGAACATTGTTATTTGAATAATATCTAACAGATTGTGCATGTATGTCAACGAATTATGCAAAATTCTTTAGGGGACTTTACACTGAACTTATACAAACTGTGGCAAAGTGGAAATTAATTTCATATTACGATAGCGTTTAAATTCTGAATTACCGATATAAGATATTCGAACTTAAGTTGTATATGTTTTGGAAAAGAAAATATGTGAAAATAATAAGGTTTCCAATTTTCAAGCTCGCTGTTAATTTTTCGGGGGTGTTTCCATTTTTCAGTTTATCACTCTTAATATCTTGAAGATATATATTTTTTTTTGGGGGGGGTTGGGGCTTGTAATAATATATTATATTTCACATTAGGTAACGTATATAAAGGTAATCTTACTTTGATGACTCATGTTCTGTGAATAAAACAGTCACACACACACACACACACACACACACACACACCGCGTAGTGTAGTGGTTAGCACACTCGGCTCACAACTAAGAAGGCCCGGGTTCGAATCCCGGGGCCGGGGAGACAAATGGGCGAGCCTCTTAATGTGTAGCTTCTGTTCACCTAGCAGCAAGTAGGTACGGGATGTAACCCGAGGGGTTGTGACCTCGCTGTCCTGGTGTGTGGTGTGTAAGTGGTCTCAGTCCTACCCAAAGATCGGTCACTATGAGCTCTGAGCTCTTTCCTTAAGGTAACGGCTGGCTGGATGACCAGCAGACGACCGTAGGTGAATCACACACACACACTGTAGTCACTCGTATGCAGAAACATTGCAGAACAATCTTTTGGAGCAAATTATAGCGCAGATCAGATAAATGAATAGCTTTTGGGCAAACAAATACACCGACTTGGAGAAAATCTTCACGCCTTATAACTTTTATAGAAACTTTAAGAACATTAGAAAACAAGAAGACTGCAGATGGTCCGTATAGACAGCTCCTGAACACAAAATATTTGTCATATTGTGGTATCATCCTTAAATTTATGCAGCCTTTTGAAGTAATCTAACGTATATGCAATTACCATTTTCTTGCTAAGTTTGTTCCACTCGTCTATAACTTGGTTGAACAATTTTTTGCCTGGTTTCTTTTTAAACAGCATGTTGTCCAGTACATACCCATTCATACGAGTTCTAACTAGTTCTCTGTCTAAAAGAACTTGATATTTTTTTTTCTTTCAATCTCTTCTATTGAACATTTAACCCATTTAAATACTTTTTATCATATCACCACACATCCTACACCTTTCCAGAAAACGCAGTTCAAGGTGATTTAACTTGTCCAACTAGAATAAGTAGCTTTAGTCCCTGGATCATCCTAGCTCATCCTTCTTTGCACAGACTCTAACCAGTCTACGTTCATTCTGCTATAAAGAGACCAGAAGTATACAGAATAATTCTGAGTACGGGTATAAGCTTATAATTACATCTGACGTTCTATTACATTTAAGAGAGAAAATAAGCACTACGTATAACGTCTTTATAGTAATATACGTACTGGACTGTGGCAACGGAGCGAGGTCTGTGCAGGAAGTGACCTTCCAAACCGTTAGCACCCAATTTTATGGCTTCTCCGCTGCCTAAAATGTCGTACATGTCTTGCTGAGGTTGTTCCTCAGTTTACAGGAACGTAATATATGAAAAAAATACAATGAAACGAATTTACGTTAAAGAACACAACATAATTTGAAGTACGTATGACCAGTATAATTCCTTATCGAAATTTATATAACAGAGAGAGAGAGAGAGAGAGAGAGAGAGAGAGAGAGAGAGAGAATACAGATGATTATAGGCAAAAAAACAACAACTTAGTTTAGTAATTAAGATAGGGCAATAAATAAGGGGTTCAGTCTCCATAAAGTTCAGGCTAAATAGAAGACAGAAAGACACTGGTTCACAAATAGTGGCAGATAACTGAACAGACACGGTTAATAGGCTGCTAGGTGAGAGTCAGTGGGATGCGTTGAAAGGAAACGAGAAAAGTTTATGGATAGGTGATAGGTGGACGTATACAGTATATGTATGTATAAGAAATTTTCATGAAGAATGATACGTGGGCCTGCTGTTTCTTGCAGCTTCCTTGATATTCTTACATACAACGGAATTTTAAGGAGTAGGGATTGAAGTACAACGGGCAAACCACTCTTTGGGTTCGAAGCATCAGGTCGAAGATGACGAGTTAGCGAACCAAGTCGTTAAGAGTCAGACATCCTGCCTGGTACTACGTATCTACATTTTGCTGGGAAGCACTAACAATCCTTTAATTACTCCATCCTGCCATCACACGAGGACGTCACACTAAGAAATCGGGGAAATATAGTCAAAGTGAATATGCTGTGTTCACAGAGTTATATACCCTCATGATGCTAGATACCGTGACTAATATGGAATTTTAGTTTGGTCTTGTGCAGAGGCATTCATATATGCAGTTTTTACTCCCATGGCATAGAATCTAAAACATTGCCATGAGCCGTACTAGAGTTATACAGGTATTTCTTAGGCCTCCAGATGTACTAATGACACACAAGGAGAGTTTTAGGTGACGCTATGAGAGTTTATAAGTATGGGTAAAGAAGTACCAAAGCAAATTAATTTGTTGTTCTTGCAGCATTTGAGATTTAAGGTGAAGGATCTTGGAGTCTGCCACTTTTAACGTAGACCATCATGCCGAAATTGGTAAAAAAAATTGCTACCAACCAAGGCTAGCTAGTGAGATGCTGCAGCATATCGTGTCCACTCAAATGAACGGCACAGGTTAAGTTCCAGCAGTGTGAACTCCTTGTACACTGGTATTTTTGTGCCGTTGGCGTCATACGGATGAGCAAGTGGTGAGAGTGACTCGTGAGTTGCTTTCCATGGTGGTACACTGACTCGGACTCCGGTGCCGACAAGGATACCAACCTGTACTTTTCCACATCTTTTATGGACGTCATACCGTGCAGAAATTAACAGCTTACTCAGGGAAACAACAAAACACCTAACTTCTGAACAGTCTAAAATTTCTAATTGGGGCAGAGCAAACTTCGTACTGTTCAATGCCTCAAAAACTCAATTCCTCTATCTATGAAGTCGACAGAACCGTCTAGATACCTATTCCCTCTTTTTTTTCACTTTTGTTGCCCTTGGCCTGTGTTATGGCAGGCTTGCCATAACATTGGAAGCACTTTGGACCTTAATTGTTTAGAGTCTTGAAATTGCATGGGATCGTGCATTTCGTTGCGTTGTGGCCAAACTCGCGGTGGTAGTACCAGATGGCAAACTTTCCTTTGATTTGCTGGCAGATATAGATCGTGCACGGTAGTGGCAAGGAGTCGCAGGACTTTAGAGTGAGCAGTCGTTCACAGTACTGATCAGGACGTTGTTTGGGTCAAAAGTCGCTACATAGTCGACAGATTATAACCAGCAAGTGAAATATAGCAGTGAAGTATTATAGTGAGAGAGAGAGAGAGAGAGAGAGAGAGAGAGAGAGAGAGAGAGAGAGAGAGAGAGAGAGAGAGAGAGAGAGAGAGAGAGAATTTTATATTGTTCACAGTTAAATTTACAGCAATATAAGTAAAGAATACAGAATGCTGAACATGTAGGTCCGATGCACCTAAACTCTTATACAGACCATAGATTAGGAAGGGAAAAAAAAAAAAAACATATATGCTTATGGAAATATCATGGCTTGCAGTAAATGTGTTCTACAAGACATTAATGAATATTTGTTTTTCAAATCATGAGACAGTCTTACAAAATAAAAGAAACATACAAAAGACCAAACATTCCTAAGACTATAAGCACTTGAAAACGGGCAAAACACGCAAGACACGAGAGCAGACACAGAGCAAACACATAAGAATTCACAAAAAAGACTAAACAATCACAAAAAAACTCAAACACGTGAGCCCAACCACAAATGACCGCAACAAAAAAGGCCTTCAGCTCGGTTAAAAGCACTACACATGGAAGTAGGCAAAAACCCAAATACACAGCAGACAGCATCCAGACACACAATATCCAGATACACGAAGTCAAGGCAAGAATCCAAACACTTAAGTCCAAGCACGCTAGACTACACAAAAGTATGAATACAAAAGGCACGATTAAAACTCAAACAACGCAGGCACACAAACAAGAGAGAGAGAGAGAGAGAGAGAGAGAGAGAGAGAGAGAGAGAGAGAGAGAGAGAGAGAGAGAGAGAGAGAGAAAGAGAGAGAAATAACACCCAATAAACTGTACATTTAATGCTAAGGAATCTATAAATAACCATGCATTTTCAATGATATTATTCCATAGAAAATATACTGTATTACATATAACTTTCCGCCAACAAACCTTTAAATCTCATGTGCTTGCCCAATCGCGTGGGAGGTCATTCCAATAACTGGTCCGTCTGTAGGTAACACTCTTTTGTACGTGAGATGTCCTGCAGAGTGGAACTCTCAGGGTACCTGACCTTCGTGATGAAATATGCTGGACAATATATTGAAATCTACAGTTACTTTCAAATCAAAGCTTTGTAAACAAATACACATGTCTGAAGAAGATTATGTGGGCAAAGGGACTACTAAAAAACATTATCCTAATACTTTTTTTTTGTGTGTGTTAAAAGAGACTATTCAGGTCAGTTTCATAGCCACTCCTTCCAAATAGCTGCTCCGTTGAGTAAATATCGATAAATTAATGAAAAATAGATAAGTCTTGGTGAATCTACAGTCATAAAATCCCTTATAAAAATTACACCAGTTAGCTTTGAGACTAAGTCATTTGCATGAGAGAGAGAGAGAGAGAGAGAGAGAGAGAGAGAGAGAGAGAGAGAGAGAGAGAGAGAGAGAGAGAGAGAGAGAGAGAAATTGTTTTTATATCATTGGAAGGAAGATACAAGGTCGTGAAGTTAGTATATAAGATCAAATTGAGTCGTTATGTAGAAAGGTTAGAAGAACACGGGTTTAGTTGTTCCTGGTTAGCGCCGACTTGAGGAGCGAGCTTGGAAACAAGTTTAGCTCATTGTTGAGTTTCCCGGTTGTTTTCGATACTTGCAACAGATGGCAAGGCTCTGTTAACAGGAAGTGATATCATAAACTCGTCAGCAAGTTAGGCACCTTCATCCAGTGACAGCTTGTTCTTGCACCGAAGAGATTTCGTTGAATAGAAGGCGGCACGGAAGAACTGTTTAAACAAGTTTCATTTAATGGAACGTGTTTGTTCGTGATTTTTTTTCATTATTTATTCATTTATTTATTTTATTTATTTTTTTTTTACTTTTTTTATTTATTTATTTTTTTTTCTATTTATTTATTTTATTATTATTATTTTTTTTTTTTTTTTTTCATGCGGCACGGCAGATCCGAGATCTCGTTTCACGTCCCATCTTCATTCATTACTCTGTCTAATGTTCCTCCCTAATAACTCATTCGTAATAACCAGATTACTGGATCCATTCCATTCATCTACCACATTATTTTAGAATCAATTTCTTCCTATCTCCTTTTTTAAATCTAAATTGATCAAGTTCGAACCCGTTATTTCTTGTCTAATCTTGATTACTGACCCTGAGAATTTTGCTTACGCTACCTTTGGTTTCATTCCCTATAACACTTAAGCACTTCTATCAGGTCTCCACTTAACTACTTCTCTCTAAGTCATGCAATTTTATAAGCTTTAATTTCGTAAGGAATACTCCTCATCCCATATATATATATATATATATATATATATATATATATATATATATATATATATATATATATATATATATATATATATATATATATATATATATATATATATATATTGTAATAAGGGGACCAGAAGCGCACAGCTTAATCTAGAATAGTAAGTCTGCTAGATGCCAAGTATCACTTTAATGCGTATTACTTCAAGTCTTCTACTTTTATCGCTCCTTAAGATGAATCGTAATAACCGAAATACTTTATCTCTGTCCTCCATGAATGGTTTTCTCTGACGGAGATCAGAGCTAATTATAAGTTTAAGTCTTCTTTCTCCTCTATTTTACTAGAGCCTCTTTTATTTATTTATTTTCTTTTTTTTACCTAATGTATGTATTTCTTCTACCTACGCTAACACCTACCTGTCCATTCGTTCATCTTATGTAAATCTGTCTGCAGGACATCTGCATCAGAATGCGATCTAATTAACCTACTTATCTTCGTGTCGTCCGCAAATTTACTAACATAGCTTCAATACCTCCATCTATCACCTCGACACGATCTTCCACACAATTATCCCCTTTTCATTAGTGACACGCAACTCTTCCCCTCTTGTACACTGAACATCCTCGATCTGTCCTTTACTAATAATCTAAACTGGAAACTTCACATCTCATCTCTAGCTAAAACAGCTTCTATGAAGTTAGGTGTTCTTAGTCGTCTCCGCTAGTTTTTCTTATCCCTCCCTCCCAGCTGCTAACTCTGTACACCGGCCTTATCCGTCCGTGTTTGGAGTATGCTTCACATGTATGTGGGGATTCCACCCATACCGCTCTTTTAGACAGAGTGGAATCAAAAGCTTTTCGTCTTATCAACTTCTTTCCTCAAACTGACTGACTTCAACCTTTTTCTCATCGCTGCAATGTTGCGTCACTTGCTATCTTCTGCTGCTATTTCCATGCTAACTGCTCTTCTGATCTTGCTAATTGCATGTCTACCCTCTTCCCGCGACCTTGCTGCACGAGACTCTTCTTTCTCTCACCCTTATGCTGTCCACCTCTCTAATATAAAAGCTAACTAGTATTTTCGATCATTCATCACTTTTTCTGGTAAACTCTGGAATTCCCTGCCTGCTTCGCCTGCTTCTGTATTTCCACTTTCCTATGACTTGAACTCTTTCAAGAGGGAGGTTTTAAGACACTTATCCTATAATTTTTGACTACTGCTTTCGACTCTGTTCGGGGATCGGTACTTCAGTGTTTTTTTTTTTCCTTGTTGCAGTTTTGTTGCCCTTGGCCGGTACCACTCCTTCTTATAAAAAAATCCATTATCTAGGATCATTAATGCATATAAAAGATACTAATGATCTTAAAACTGACCTGTGTGCCATCCTACTAAACACTTGTTCCTACTCGGACTTAGACTCATCAAAAGTAACTCTCTGTCGCCTGTCGTATGACCATGACCTTATCCAGCCTAAAATTTTCCCATCCGTCGAATGCGTCTTAGCTTTGTTCAAGAAGTTTTATTGCGATACCTTGCCTCACTGAAGTCCAGATATAAGTTATCTCCGTTAACTGCTGCTCGTAGATTTTACTAAAAAAAAATCAACAAATTCGTAATTAATATATAATGATTCATAGTTTATTTGCCAAGAAAGTTACAAATATAAATACAGATATACTGTGACATAACGACTTGTTCTACAATTATTTCTCAAATGGTGATTTTTTTATTAAAAGGTCAAAAATTAAATTAAATAGAAATAAAAAAGTAAATAAACATGAAGTGTAAGTGCTTATGTAAAATGTAAATGATACGAGTCTAAAATAAGAATTAATAGTAATGAAAAGAAGTATGTATCTAAAACATAAAAAAAATAAATAAACAATTTTTAAATCATGCTTCCATAATCCATATAATGGTCCATCTAGCAGTTTGGTTGATTATGGTTGCGATGTATGATATGGTGGAGTGTTATAGCTGGAAGTTTACAGCGGCAACACACTACTTGTTACAACTTCCTGCCTCCTTGCGTGCCCCCGCCATGCGCCTTGCGTAACAAGTGTGGCATAATGTCCTGTGCCTGTTAAAACTCATTCCATATTTCCATATTTCATTATTAACTCATCCCGTCTCTTTTGGCATTTATAGTAGAACTGACATTGCATTATTGTTAGTTAATAGTGTAATGATCACCAAGAATAATCCTTAACGCTCGTTTCTGTGTACGTTCCAAGGCATAGATAGTATTTCGCCTGCTTCAGCCCTGAATGCCAAACAGCTGCGGCATATTTAAGTGTGGTACGAATGTATCATGTGTACAATTTGAACAATGTTCGTAGAATAAAAACAAAACGACGTGCACGGCACACTGGTGGACAACAGGCAGCGCCATGTCGTTCAGGTTTGTTGAGGGAACTCAAGCTGCCTCTTTGGTGGACATGCATAGATTACTTCACATTTAAGGGGTATTCGGAGACATTTTCAATGCTATGCACTCATCTTCGGATAAACTGAAGGTGTTTTGCATGGTGACATCTATCCTATCACTAACATCAATCATTTCAGCGAGCGTCATGTCATCCTCGTACTTGCAGTGTAAACGGGCATTGCGTGAGGCATGACTTCCCCTTCGTGAAGCTATGCTGTGAATCCTTTATCAACCTATGCTTGCCCAAATTATCCCTAATGTTCCTTTTAATTACAGACTTTATTGTTTTACCTGCAATTGAAGTCAAGCTAATGGGCCGGCAGTTCGAAATTACCGTTTTATCTCTTTTCTTAAAGATGGGCAATACATTCGCCTGCTCCCTTATCACCGGCACCTCTCACGAATCTAATGATTTGCGAAAGATGTTATCCAGTTGTTCACTTATAACATCTTTTTTTAATTATTATTATTTTACTACTCATGGATATATTTCGTCTGGCCCTGGTGTATCCATCTTCTGCTCCACTATCTCCTGAGTTATGGAAATATGTATCACTTTACATCTACTTCGAAAATATGCTCGCTTTCCTGGATTTCCTGCATCTTCTGAAAAAAAAAGAAGCTAAAATTAACTCTCCATCAGATACCGTTAATGAACATACTGATTCTCTATTCTTCGTTCTATGTACCTGAAAAAATACTTTTGGATCTGCCTTCTCCTAACTACCTACCTTAATCTTGTTGTTCTTAGCTTTCTTCGTTAACTTCTTAACCGTTCTAAGAAATTTACTATGCTTAGTCCTTAAATCCTCTTGTCTTGTCTTTAATCTCATACATAATTCTTTTCAGTCCTATATAATCTTCTAACCTACCAGTCATTCACGTAAAGTCATTCTTCTTTGATCTTCAAAATTAGTTTCTCATGTCTCCATCACGACAGAGCTGATGCACTGAAGGGACACTGCTCTACTAGATTTCAGATCTTCAAAATATGTACTGTCAGTGGCAAATAGCCGTAGTGTTGTTGATAGTCGGGCATATGCATCACTACTCCATTTAGAAATTATCATAGACTGCACTGTCCATCTGTATATATTTTCTATAATCGTCTGATTAAGTTACCCTTATAGTATAATTCAACAAGTTCTCATTGCTTTCTTGTACCATTCTTTTACCCATACACAGCTTCAGCTCTGTGCTACAGGCTACTGTAATTCTTGTCAATGCAATACCTGTCATGATGTTATTAAGTCAACATATTGTCTTAGTAAAAGTGATCCTGTAGGGACTGCTGAAAGGACTGATACCGCTGAAATTTTATCAGTCTGCTTACTCAATAAAATCTAAGCATTTGTTTCAGCGCGTAAGGGACTGAAACCACTGACTATTATTTCGTTCTGCTGTCCACTCAAATCCAGACACATTATAGGACTGGCACGCTGACGAAAGAGAATCTTAGACAGAGAATCGTAATACAGACGCTCCCAGAAGGTGCGAGCCCGAAATGAGCACCAACATCCAATTGTCATTACCAGCTCTTCTCGCTACATCATCCAGCCTATTGTACTCACCACGCCCGCTGTTCTTTCCCGATTCACCACCACCGCCACGAGCATTCCATCTCGTCTCACCCAATCTTACTGTAGACAGGTCTTAGTCTTCAATCGAGGCAGTGCTGTCTGTCCACCATGCCAGGAAAATGACGCCAAACCATCTGCGGTTGCAAGTGTCAACGCATTCCATACACCAGTATTGTGCAGCCATGATCCATCCACCTCAGTCTTGCAATATAACTTCAAAATGAACATCATATCCAAGGCTGTCCTTTCTGACGTCCCTTAAGTGGACCCTACACGATCAATATTATTGACACAGTATATTGACTCATTTTTATTGTGCAATGAAATATCAAACTCTTTTTGATGTCTTCAATATATTGTCATTCTTCAATACCGCCCCTTTACTGTCAATAATATTGTACAATACGGAATATTGCGCAATAATATTGATCGTGTAGGGTCAACTTTATAAAGACCTCAAGACTGCCATTATGTCACTTTTTTTTGGAAGTCGTGTAATTCACGCTGTTTGGAGTCTTCTGAAAAATTGAAGCGATGGCCACTCCCAGGATGGGGTGCTGTGGGCAGGGATGTGCGCGATGTGCAGCTTCAGCTTGGACCTTTTCAAAGTAGTGGAGGTGCTGGCAGAAGTGTTTCAGAATATGGTCCTAAATGGTACCAACGCCTCGTGACACAAAGCTGAACCAGAAACTAAGGAAAATGAAATACCTTATGGGTGGCATGAGACCACTTCCCTTGTACTGGTAAGGTGTGGTAAAATATTGCTGATGAAGAGCTGAAGTAAATTACTCAAGTGTGCCTGCCTCAAGCCACATTTTCAGTTTTAACTCTTCGATGTCGTATATAAAACGTACCTTCAGTTTTTAGAGAGAGAGAGAGAGAGAGAGAGAGAGAGAGAGAGAGAGATTTAACCCTCTCACTGGTATTTGACACATGGTTTCTTTAGCACAATCCACTCTAAAACATTACTTTTCACTATACAGTCACTTCTAAACATTATACTGACAAGACTTTGGAAAATCTATCCTTTTATTTTCTTTCCTGCGGGTCTTCTTACCTGGTCTTCTTACTCGTGGGTTTCCGGCCGTTACCAGCACAGGCAAAGGCAGGAAAGCCGCACTCGGCTGATGCGCCAGCTCTTGTAAACAAAAATTACATAAGAAACTAACAATACTACAAGCTAATGGTTCATCATATGCTGTAAATTTGAAATATTTGTATAGTTCTTCCCAAGAAAATCTGAGAGAGCTCTTTTAAATTAAAAAAGATTAGAGATGGAAACAACCACCTTTTAAATATCCATTTTCTTTAATTACCATGCCTTTCTTACGCTCAACGTGTTTGCGCGCAAGTGTCCAGTTAAATGTGTGTGTGTGTGTGTGTGTGTGTGTGTGTGTGTGTGTGTGTGTGTGTGTGTGTGTGTGTAGCATATCTGCCTGCTACCCTTTAACTTATTTTCTTCCATTCCTTTACTCGCTCCTCTCCCTTATATTTTCCTGTATATTATCTTCACCTCTCCCCCTTTACCATTATTTTCACTTAAATTACCTTCACCCCTCCCCTCTCCTCCATTGACTTCTTATGAATTACCTTCACCCCTCCCCCTTCCTCCATTATCTTCTTATACATTACCTTTTCCTTCATTCTATTGTCTATCCACCCCTCTCAAGATTAAACACACATCGACACACAACACACCGTGCAGAGCAACAAAAAACAACTAGTCTAATTTAACCCTGCGATGAACCCGAGGACACCACAAGAATCGTATGTCTGTTACTTAAAAACTTTCTCGTACACACTAATTGGGTTCTTGTATGAGCAATTTTGCATTGATGTCCCCTCGTACCTGCGTGACGTGGTCTGGCAAAAATGTCGCTTGGCTCTTTTGTACCGTTATTATATATATATATATATATATATATATATATATATATATATATATATATATATATATATATATATATATATATATATATATATATATATATATATATATATATATATATATATATATATATATATATATATATATATATATATATATATATATATATATATATATATATATATATATATATATATATATATATATATATATATATATATATATATATATATATATATATATATATATATATATATATATATATATATATATATATATATATATATATATATATATATATATATATATACCTTGATCAAGTCATACTTTTGTCTTACCGCCGTTCCCGCGCTTGGTAAACAAGGAACGGGAACTAAGCCATCGAGAACAAACCCCCTTTGGGGGGGACGACACGGTAGTGGGCTATAGCCAGCACTATTCACACCTACCGTCCTTAAGGACGGCACAGGTGATGCGAAACCTACCTGCCGGGCTCGCACCCGACAGGATTCCAGCTGAGGACGCCACCCTAAGACCAGGCGGTTGGCTACCTTCCGCAAGGCCCGCCGCAGCACGACACATCATTCGCAGACGTGCGCCTTCTGCTAGAGCGCCTATGGTCCAAGGGACAGACACAAAGGCTCTATGCCCGCCCCTCGGACCAGGGGGGGGGGGGAACTGGTACCGCATCCGCACTGTGTACCCCTTTATCAAAGCCATGAACCCGCTGGGCTTCAGGCAGGAAGAGCGCTACCTTCCATCCAGCGTGCCGTCATCCCGGAAACACCAGAGTGACTACCGATTGCCCAGGGTAAGTGGATTTGGCCCTCGACCCGGCAAATCACCCCGACGGCCCCCACCCCAACGGGATAGAGCAGGAAGACTCCGGATCAGTGAAGCTGTTACGGGAACCGAAGCCTGACGGAACCACATTACTCTATGAACGTTTGATAAGGGAGGATGGAATATTGTTCAACTCCCCGCCTCACATTCATCTCGGGGGAAAGCACTTTAGCCGTAGGCCCAATCCTGCCATCACGGTCAGGCTTGTTCCTACGTTACCAGCGGGCGCCACGTGGAGGCACACTTCCCCTGGAACTAAGTCTCAAGGAGGGTTTTCACGTCACTCGGGGAGTCACGGCATGACACCATCCCGGGCCCTCCAGGAGTCATAGTTACTACCGCCATATATATATATATATATATATATATATATATATATATATATATATATATATATATATATATATATATATATATATATATATATATATATATATATATATATATATATATATATATATATATATATATATATATATATATATATATATATATATATATATATATATATATTTTTTTTTTTTTTTTTTTTTTTTTTTTTCATAAGATCATTGCGAACCTATCTACCATAAATAAAGAAAAGATTCAGTGATTTCAACCTCTCAGAGTACTCCATGTGTTCCAAATCCTCAACACTTTTAGTCCATTGCCGTTGTGCTGATTCCATAGCATGTAGGTCTCCTATATACTCTGTGTTCCATAGACATGATGCATGATCTAGTATAGGACGAACATTTGAGAAATAAAGTTACCATAAATGTTGTACTACGATTGACTATAGATCTGAGTAAGCTATTAGCAAGGAATGTGATGATGGAAGTTTAATGAAGTGTCTGTTGTGACTCTGACATCAGCTGCATGGGGATAGGTGTGTTATCTATACACACTGTTATTTACCAATAAATCCCCTTTATTCAACAATTCCTTTTGAAATCTTAACATTAGAGTCTTAGAAGTATTCATTTTCAAACCCTATTATGCCGGAATGCAGCATAAACTATTAATGTCATCCTGACAGGAAACCACATCCTCTAAAGAGTTCTTACTTATAAATATAACTTTAAATAATCTGCAAATATTTCATATGATGATGCTATTCCATCCACCAAAAAAATAATTCATACTAAAAATAACAAGGGACCCACTACAGAGCCCTGGGGCACTCCACTGAGCACTTCCTTGCAAGTACTGATCTGGTGATTTACTATTTCTGACATTCCTCTTTGTGTTAAAGAGCCCCTAATCCATTCCAACAATTTCCCCCTTACCCCAATCATATACAATTTATCAATTAATATGTCATAGCATAACAAATCAAAAGCCTCAGTATAGTCAAAAGTATCAAATCAACATTAAAACTTTCATCAACCTATCTAGTTATATCACTATAAGTTAGCAATAATTGGTCTTATGTAGATGTTCTTGGCCTGAAACCAAATTAAGCTGAGTAAATTATTATGATCAATAAATTCATAAACAGTCTTAAGTAGAACTGTGTTCAAGTGACTTAACATTGACTGAAGTGAATGACACTGGCATGTACATCAAAGGCTCACATCTAGAATCTTTTTTTTTTTTTTTTTGAAAACAGGTACAACAAAGGATTGTTTCCACATTGATGGAAGCGACCCTTCATCAAGTGAAGCCTGATAAACCAATGTGAGTGGGTATGCCAGTTCCTGCGCACATGCCTTTAAGAGATGAGGATGAATGTTATCAGGGACCATCGACTTAAAGGGATCAATACTGGAAAGAACTAATCCAACATCATCTATTGACATAATCAAATACGTAATCCGGTCTCTTTGCTACGTCTGATGGGAAGCCAGAAATTCTAGAGGAAAAAGCGTACACAAAAGCAAAGGATGCAGCAAATGTCTCGGCCATCTGTAAAGAGCAGTAAATAATTTGTCCTGAGGGCAACTTAAGGAGTCCAATACTTGCTGCACCTATCTACTTTCCAATATAGGAGTGAAATACTTCAGTTTTCTGATAATTTAAATATCGAAGAACCTTCATACTTAGTTTGATTTATTATACAATAATTTCGATATTGATAATTACAATCAAGAAAAAGGTCCAAACAATTTTTTGCTGCATCAAATTGTCTACCAAATACTGTTATATAATGTTTATACTGTGACCACTACCTCCTCCTGGGTCTCTAAAGGTAAGGGAGGAGTGACAATCCAAGGAGTGGTATCAGCATTATTTGACCTAGTAGGAATGTATCTCTCAATTAAAGGTTCCATGATATTGCTGAAACAGAAATACATATGATCTGAGGTTAAACCAGCAAATTAAAAATCCCAATCCACAACATTTATTTTTTTCTAATATGGTTGAATTTACCTAGATGCCATACTCTGATAAGAACTTGGTCATCTGTTGTTAAGCAAACCTGAGAAATGTAATTACACATAACTAGACAGTGAGGGCAATTTGGTAACGAAGGCAATACTTTAACTTCTGCAATCCTATCCTCCTCTGAAGAATATATTAAATCGAGAGTATTACCAGGATGGCTGTATGTTGGTTCCTTGCTTGTAGAGATCGTGTACAGTGCTTTTATTGTTGTGAATTCTTGCATATCGCAGTGAAACGTATTTCACATGATGAACAGTTCGATTTTATTTGGCAATTCAAAGAAAATATTTACGACCGAACAGGAATTACTGCGGTGAGCACCAAACAGGGTAAAGATCCTATTCACCTCCAGAACTTATATTTTCCGAGATTCTTCAAAGGATTTTACAGAATTCTCATTTACGAGTGTTTTTCCTTAATATTATGTATACAATACTGTAATTCATTTAAGGCTTAATAACGAGATTATGAAAAATTGATGTTCTGTATATTTTGTGGTGCTGGCAATAAACGACAAGGTGTGAATATTAATTCGTTTTACACGTATGAATAAATATTTATTAATTTTTAATTCTTAAATATAATGAACACTGTGAGCACTGTGATTGGTCCGCCAAAGAAAATCTAAAATTAAATATTGCAGTTTGCTGCATCTGTAACTTGTCGTTAAAGGTCTTGTTGCTGCCTCACCTTTAGTGCCGAGCGCTGCCCGTTGCCTGGCGTAAGAGCAAAAATGAGGATTTAGAGAAAACAAAGAGATGTTGTGACCCACCACGTCCAAGATGCCAGGTGAGAATAATTAACTTTCAAATTAAAAGGTGCGACACGAACAACTTTAATCTCGTGATTCAGGCACTGAATAACTAGATACACATGCGAACCAGAATATATATATATATATATATATATATATATATATATATATATATATATATATATATATATATATATATATATATATATATATATATATATATATATATATATATATATATATAACCGTTGCTCTATTTAATTATAATATCACTCTCAAAGAGTTTAAATTGTATTTTTTAAATCATTGCCCAAAAAAAAAAAGATTTTGCTGTAGCTATGTAACCGTGCACAGCGTCATCTTGCTGACATCGGGATGGCAGAGGCAAGTTGACATAATAATGACATGGAAAGTTTATATCACCCTTCGCATTGCTGACTGGTCTTGCCGAGACTTAGTATAACTAATACTAACCAATGAGAGATAAGTATGTAGTATTTATTTTGAACTCCATTTTCCAAATAAAGTCATCGACTGGCATTTCTTTCGTATGTAACACAGTTGTGGGCAGGCGGCGGCCCAGTAGCCGGCGCTCGGACGTGGCGGTCTTGGTGACAGGAGTTGTAGTCTTACAGGAAGCTGTACAATTTTTAAACTGTCGCCGAGTCGCCGAACTTCCACACGCTTCCTATTAAGCTTGTTTTCGACAGTGATTGCACCGGAGGGCTCTGAGCCTCCAGATAGAAGAAAAGGAAAAAAAAAAAAAAAAGATTCCAGCCGGCACTATATATAAAACAAAACGAAAGAAAAATTATAAAAATTCACCATACTCTGCGATCTTGTTTCCTACTATGCATTAGGTAGGGTTGGACAGTGACCATTTACTGTGGCCAATGAAATTACCAGCTTACCACTGTGCTAATATTTTGAAACTAAGTGTTTCTGAAAGCTATTATTTTCAGATAACTAGAAAACTAACAGTAACTCTTTTTTCTCTTTGATCACATGCATTTTTCATCTCGCTACACTTTTTTTTACTAAATATGATTCCATTAATACTTCATTTTTTGGACTCTCTCTCTCTCTCTCTCTCTCTCTCTCTCTCTCTCTCTCTCTCTCTCTCTCTCTCTCTCTCTCTCTCTCTCTCTCTCTCTCTCTCTCTGCTTTTCGTGCTGCTTCCAACTTGTTCCAACTTATTCGTTGCCCTTCCCTTCTCAAAGATCTTTTGTGTACTAAATTTTTGCATTACTATGTCCTGTGAGTTCATTTCAAAATAGATGCATTTGTTTTCTCCTTATATTTTAAGATTTCATTTATTGATTTATATATATATATATATATATATATATATATATATATATATATATATATATATATATATATATATATATATATATATATATATATATATATATATATATATATATATATTTTTTTTTTTGTTTTTTGTTTTTTTTTTACCTATTTCTTCTTAAGTCAAAGTATGTGATTGACAGCATTACCACTTTGGTGTTAAAACTTTCCTCAGTGCTCCGGGCGATTTGGTTGTCGTGGGAGGCAGCAACACGTGAGTAGTAATTATATGCCTTTGTCTTCTTTGGAGAGGAACTTCGTAGTGAACACTGACATTTCCACATGGCATCTCTCTCTCTCTCTCTCTCTCTCTCTCTCTCTCTCTCTCTCTCTCTCTCTCTCTCTCTCTCTCTCTCTCTCTCTCCTTCTGTGTGTGTGTGTGTGTGTGTGTGTGTGTGTGTGTGTGTGTATATATATATATATATATATATATATATATATATATATATATATATATATATATATATATATATATATATATATATATATATATATATATATATATATATATATATATATATATATATATATATATATATATATATATATATATATATATATATATATATATATTTATTTATTTATTTATTCCTGAGTACATTGTTGCACAAAGATCTCTCTCTTTAATTTCCTCCATCAGTTTACCACTTGCCCGTCCACAGCAAGACACGCCAGCAAAACCTGTCATTTCTGTATGTTGTCTGTGTTTTCTGCTCATGTTTGTCATATCTATGGTGGCATTCTGTCAATTTGCTGACATGATCATTCATGAAGTTCTTTGCCTATCCCAGAAGACGTCAAAGTAGAAATACGGTTCTAGTACGTACATCATAATTTTTCTTTGATTTCAATACGCTTGTGTCACTGATGCTTAAGCTTTGGTGTTTTACAGCGAAAGAAAATTGATTCCTGGTACTCCAAATATTTTTTCTTTCTTTTTAACACAGTGGTGTCATGCGGGGAAAAGGTCTCACGTCTAACGGTTTCCAATATCTTCATCTTTTTTTTTTATCAGCTTACAAATAATATTCGTTATATTTATTTATATGTTTAGAAAAAAGTAAATAAAATATGTTTTCAGTCTGCTTAGAGGAAAGCATGAAAGGATCACCGTATGGTAGCAAAATGCTCAGGATTAGTATTCAAGAAAGAACAAGAAATAACGGCTTCAACCTTGAAAAGTTAGATTAAGAAAAGACGTAAAAAGAAATTGGTTTTCAAATAGAATGATAGATTAATAGAATGGACTCAGTCATTAAGGAGCTTGCAAAGATTGAACGAATTTATAGATGGGGATGGTAGCTTCTTGAAGCTTCCCTTATTTTCTTATGGTCTTTCTTTCCCGGGATTGAATCGCTGAGCTCTGGCCCGCTTCACAAAGCGAGTTTTTTTTCTCCAACACAACATAACGATTTGGTTTTGAAATCAGTGATGTCTCAGGAGGCTTTGCACCCGGTGTTCGTGCGGCAGAGGTTCACCCGCTGCTTGTACCACTAAGGCGTCAGGTGTGTGCTGGAACGGGGAGGGAGCAGCACTCTGGAACACTACAGCAGTCTGGGGAGCACTTCCAGTTACAAAATGTTCTCTTTCATCATCCTGGTCATTTAAGTACACAAAAAATTTATCTCCCTGGTTTCCCCTCTTCGAGAAAACGCAGGGCAATTGAGCGCAAATTTTCTCTTCATTACCGTAGCCGAACCGCAAGGGGAACAAAAGCCCCCTATTTAAGGACATGCTTTCTTGACGCCCACCCGTCCGAGAGAGAGAGAGAGAGAGAGAGAGAGAGAGAGAGAGAGAGAGAGAGAGAGAGAGAGAGAGAGAGATTACATTCAATAATTGCATATATATATATATATATATATATATATATATATATATATATATATATATATATATATATATATATATATATATATATATATATATATATATATATATATATATATATATATATATATATATATATATATATATAAACACACTACTGAAGAAGGGTTAAAAAAAAGAAAATCCCGATCTAGCGAAAATGACTGGCCGTAAACCAAATTACAAGAGAAAAGTACAATCATAAGACATGAAGAAAAATCTTAAAGAAGTTAATAAATTTTAAATTATCCATCACATTTAACGACACCTTTATACGAGAAAACCTCCTGCCCGTGTATATGCTCAATCTACCTAGTGACTGGGCAGTCAAGCACCCAAGAAGGCAGAGACCCAGTGACGAAGAAAGAAGGAACCACATGAAGAAAAGAATCTCAAAACTAAGGGCAAAATCAATGAGCTCCAACCAACATACCGTAAGGCGGTCGAAGAGTGGATCAACGTCGACATTGATGCCGATATTAACAGAATTATTATTATATTTACACAATTAATAGACAAATACAAAAATGGCATTATGGCAAAGCATCATAGAAAACTCATTAGCCTCAATAAGTTGCCAAATCAAATACCCACGACCCATCGACGGCTACATCAGTTTAACCAAGAAAACACTCACCCCGGAACAAATGGAGCTTATAAATATCCGCCTTAATTGCCACGTCCTCTCCAAGCCAAAGAAGTTCCAGAAGCGAGTGGAATGTGAGGTGCTAAATGCTAATTGACGCCATCGAAAAACATTCTGAAAAAAGTTATCACCGACCCTTCATTCAAGCAATAAGTCATGGCAGAAGCATCTAAAACAAGAGACTGTTACAGTAGCAGCATACTCGAAAAGAAGTATACTGACACAGCGAAGCATCTTAAATCCGACCCAGACGTCACAATCAGAAGAGCGGACAAGGCGGCAGCATACTTCCTCTGAATACCTCAAGAGGATAGATGATATTCTGGCCGACACAAGGAAATTTGCCAATATCACCAAGGACCCCACAGAAGTACACAAGACCAAATTCAACAAGATAGTTACCAAGTTCTACGCTACCAGCAATAGCATCAAGTTTGACAAGCTCTCTGGCGAGTACAGTATGGGTTATAGTAACATTAAGCAAGGAAACAAGCTGCGCCCAATTATATCCCAGATCCCTACACCCACGTATAACATCATGAATAAACTGTGCAATATACTGGCACCTTATGTCGCCACTACCTACAGTCTACAGTCTTCAACCGATTTCATCCATATCCTCAAGAGTAATACTGCAAGCAGTAACATTGCCTCGCTGGAAATGGAATAACTTTTCACCATTGTTCCAGTCAAACGTACCATCGACTACATCACTGACCGAGTTTACCATAGCGACTCTGCTCTACCATTAGACATCCCTGAAACTGCACTACGCGGACTCCTTGAATGCTGCACCATGGAAGTCCCTTTTAGCTGCTCTCGAGGCAATAAATATCGCCAAATCGATGGTTTAGCCATGGGTTCTCCCTTGGGGGTGCTCATGGCCAACTTCTTTATGGGCTGCGTTGAGGAAGAAGTCTTTAAGAAAACAAAGAAACCTGATATTTACTGCCGCTATACAGAAGACATATTTACCAAGACCAAGAACAAAGATGACGTCGTACAACTCAAGCGCTGCCTCGAAGATACCTCCGGTGCTACCTTCACCATAGTGCACAGTGTAAACGGTGCCATGCCCTTCCTCGACGTCCACATGAAACAACAGCAAAAGTCCTTTAATACAGAAGTATACACCAAGCTCATTAGTCCTGGACACTGCCTTAATTAACAGAACGAGTGAATATCCTGACAGATGAAAGCTCAAGAAATTGAACTTCTAAAAGACACAACCGTCAACACTGGTTGGCTCAAAGATACCCTTACGAGAAATAAACTCATCAAAGCTATAGAAGACAGAAAATATAAAATCACCTATACTTCCCTTAGTTATTCACAAATATTATAAGCTATAAGAATTTATGAATTTAACTAGATGACTGTTGGTCAACATTAGAAGACAGCCAGTTTCGTAAGCTACGCACAGTAAGAACCATTAAGAGGACGCACCCACCCAGAGCGGACAAACAAAGAAAAAATCAATCTAATTAATGCTCTATAATACATTCAGAATCATGCAACATAATGTCCTCCTATGGAGAATGAGGAAATACGAGTTATCTAACAAATACAAATTAATGGACTCAGACGTTTTATTAATTAACAGTTACGGCCTTCCCGATGAAACAAAAATTAAAATCCCAGGATACAAAATCTAGAAAAAAAAAAATAAAAAAAAAAATATATATATATATATATATATATATATATATATATATATATATATATATATATATATATATATATATATATATATATATATATATATATATATATATATATATATATTATCACAATGCGATGGCAATGCAATTGCAGTTAAATCCAACATAAGACAAAATACATGATGATTTTATTTCAGACGTCCTTGCAATTGAAACTGAAACAGTCACCGGGAAAGTCATAATTGCAACTCTATAGCAACCCCCTTTCACGTAATTTCACAACTACTCTTGATTTTATTTCACCTTTTTGTCGAAATATTCCTGTTTATATGATTGATTATTGAATGCTAATCATCCTATTTTTGTCTATAACTTTTCCATTACTAAGGAAAGACAGCTGAACAGAATGATAGAAAATAGAACAATTCAGCACCTTGGCCCCAACTTTCCTACATATTTTACTCACCAAAGAGGAATAAACTCTGACTTAATTCTCTCAAATACGAGTTATCTAACAAATACAAATCAATGGACTCAGACGTTTTATTAATTAACAATCATCGAACATTCCATAACATTCAAATTTCCGAATGTCCGCTGACAACCAGCGATCACATCCCAATAATACTCAAGATTTCCTCCTCACCAATACTCGTTCCCATCCACCCACGACCAAACTTTTTCAAAGCAGACTGGACATCATTAAAACATTACTTTGATTCACATTTAACATTACATGATTTACAACATGCCAACCTTGAGGAAACAGACACTACAATTTACCAGTGATACACTACTATTAATACTGCAACTCGAAAATTTGTTCCATTAACATTCTATCCATTCCTACTTACAGTTACAACACCAAAACCTTAATCATACTATTTAATGCAATTAGGAACCATGTCTCTACTTTCGGATGGAATATACAACAATATCGCTTATACAAATCACTACAACACCAAATTACTAATATATTCAACCGCAGCTGGGAGAATATCCTGAGGAAAACAGCTGAGGTATATAAAGACTGAAAAACGCTTTGGAATAAAATAAAATAAAAAAAAAACTTAATTGGTCAATCATCCCCTGACCCCCATTACATATACAACGAAAATAACAAAAAAGCTTATACTCCCCAAGAAATAGAAAAAGTACACAAACAGATCTGGGAGAACATTTTTACCGAGGACGTTGTAGATATAGAAGTTCTGGATGAAGAAGCAGAGGATAGCACAGAGAACGTAATAACATATTTGAATAACAATTTACATAGACTTACACCATACAACAATGCGAATCTAAACAGACTCAATTCCAACCCCATGGACCAAGCGGTAACCACAGAAGAAATAAAAGCCTTTATAAAACAATCTAAAAACACTTGGACAGGTAATAGTCGTATAAATAAAACTCTAATGAATAATCTTCCGAATTCTGCCATCCCCTCACTCACCATTATATTTAACTCCACTATCTCTTCAGGTTATTTCCCAGATGTCTGGAAGGCCTCACATTAAAACTTATTCCTAATTCAGACAAATCTCCTTACTACGCATGCAGTTGCAGACCAATTTCATTATTAGAAGTACCAGGAAAAAAAAAAAAATTTAGAAAGAGCAAAAAAACAAGAGACTAAAATCACACTTGGAATACAATAACAACTATTATTAAAATCTATTTGGTTTAACGAACAACAGAGACACGCATCAGGCATTACAACTAATTTCAGAACAAATTTCTCAATATAGTAAAAGCAACAATGGTCAGTGTCATATAGTACTCAGGGACATAACAAAAACATTCGATAAAGTTTGGCATTTCAGACTCAAATATAAGATCTTACATTTAAACATTCCACCCACAACTGAAAGATTACTCTGCGACTTTCTCGATGATGGAACTGCACAAATTAGAATCAAAAGTTATAACAGTCCAAAATTTAGTCAAGAAACAGGTGTTCAATAGGGCAGTGTTTTATCTCCAACCTTATTCCCAATATATACCAATGACATTTCCCCACCAGTAAAAAGAATAAATATTGCATACGCAGATGACATTACACAAATTGTAGAATACCCTGGAAAATCAAAACAAATAATGATTAGAACAACAGAAAAAGAAATAACAAAAATATACACATTTGAAAACAGTGGAAAACCAAAACTAATATTAACAAATTCACGCCAATACACTCATCCACTGGTAGCATCACTCCGCTCCACATCGAAAACGAGGAAATTCCTTTTCAGAAAGAGGGCAAAAGAGTTGGTCTAATTATTAACAATGCTGGATACAGGACACATATTCTATTTAGAAAAAATAAGGCAACAGCTGCTGTCAGCGAATTATATAGACAATACAACTTACCAGAAAATATAAAGATTCACCTTATAAAAGCATTAATCTTACCCATATTACAATACCCACCAATTCCCTAACGTGCTATGAGTAGAACACAAATAAACATTCTACAAAAAGTACAGAATAAAACTCTTCGCTTTGCAACAAATAAGAAATATCCTTATAAAATGTCAACAGAGGATATACATAAACATACAAAAGCAAAGCCAATTAATTTATTCTTATATGATCAAGCAATTGAAATATGGCACCCACTTGAAGACCTCAACAATAGCACTTATAACCAACTTATAGATCAAGAACAATACATTTATAAACACAACAAACTTTCCAAGCAGTCTTCCATCCATAATGGGACGCCAGTAACCAAGATATCATTAACTGTTACCTCAAGAACATTATATTCATCCAACACATATGGAATGAAAGCACATAAATCACCTACCACCACATTGGCAGAAAACTTACCCTTTTTCCATTCTGCTCTGCGCCCTGAGTCGCCTGGGAGAATTGCCATCCACGCTAAATATCAAATAGATAACTTCTCATCTACCAAGGAGACCTCATTCCATGCCATGGTGAGGGGGAGATTAGTAAGTGTGGCCGGCACCAAGTGCCTTTTTTCATATTTTTTTTCATACACTTTTATTTACTTTTCCTTAATTATTTTTCAGTCTCGCACCTTTGGTTTTAAGCTCGGCCCTCTTCTGCTCCCCCACCTTTTCACTCGCACTCATTACCATTCGCTATCATGCGAACACAACTACACAGTATTCTTGTTCACGTGAGCACAGACACTAGGACACCAACATACATGCACACGCGTACATACTAAGAAGCACAACACACACACATACATGTGAAACTACCCGCACAGACACACACACCAAAGAAAATAAATAATGATAATCAATAATAATAATAATAATAATAATAATAATAATGATAATAATAATAATAATAATAATAATAATACGCACGCTTACGCAAGCTCTGAATGCACTAATATGTCTGCACACACACACACACACACACACACACACACACACACACACACACACGTATACACACCAAGCACTTAAACTGAAATTTTAATTCGTGTACAGAACTACCACAAACTCCAAAACACACACGCACATACACACACGCACGCAAAAAAAAAAAAAAGAAAAAAAAATCACTTGCATGATTTATCAAACTGAGATTAGTTTAAGTTATAACAGTTTAGATGCAGTAATTAACACCTAGTCCCCCTTTATATGTACACACTAGCATCTCTAACATTATGACAGAAATAACTAAAACGTCTGTGAACGTAAATATCAAGAAACAAATACCTCGAAATAGCAAGGTGGAAAGCCTACCAACTTTCATCTAATACTGTCCTTCTCTCTCTCTCTCTCTCTCTCTCTCTCTCTCTCTCTCTCTCTCTCTCTCTCTCTCTCTCTCTCTCTCTCTCTCTCTCTCTCTCGCATGTCGACTCCTCCCTGCTCGACGGCGCCACACCCTCCCCCCGCAACTACCAAAGGATCATACACGCAGCAGCTCTTCACTCCACACACCACCGCACGGAGACTGAGAGGCCTCACAGTGAATCTATCCAGCACTATGACCACTTTCGTCTCTCCCCACCAAAATATCGCCGACACGGTCTGATGGTTCGTAGGCATAACATTGTGACTGCTCGACTTGGACTTAGATACCGACCAGTGTGTCAAGTGTCTGCGGCTGGGAACGTTCCTCACTTTTCGAACTGCAAGCTGTGCGACGCGCCCAACGCCAATAGTCTGCACCACTACTGCCTCGAGTATCCCTGCTGCCGCAGGGTCGGCCCTTCCTCAGTGTCTGTGACTTTATTCTCAAAGACAATAATTTAGATGTCATTCTGGTGCGACACCCACACTTCGGTGGGTGCTGATTGCTTCTCTGTCCTGCGAGTGTGACCTGCAAGACACAGACAGCCCTTAAGTCATTAGCCTCGTTGCTTCATTGATGGCATGTCCTGATTATGTATTTTTTGTTTACATCTATTTTTCAATGTTATTATGTATGTTTATATGTAGTCCGTAACATCATGTTTCAAGAGTCTTCGTTTACGTTTACACGTATTTCATATATGTTACTATGTATGGAAAAACAAAAGTTTGCCGCTTTAAGGCGCAATAAATTTATATACCTCTCTCTCTCTCTCTCTCTCTCTCTCTCTCTCTCTCTCTCTCTCTCTCTCTCTCTCTCTCTCTCTCTCTCTCTCTCTCTCTCTCTCTCTCTCTCAACTGTACAAATTTGATTTTTCTTCACCATACTTTTTCTTTATGAAAATTGAATCGAATCCTGACAGATGTCCTGCGGATGTATCCGCAGGGCATTCACACAATGCAGTACTTGGCAGCAAGTACATAAAGAAATAGAAAGGGGAACTCAAGTATCGTCCACCTCACCTAGATCATTGATAAGTAGCATAGCTCCAGATATATATATATATATATATATATATATATATATATATATATATATATATATATATATATATATATATATATATATATATATATATATATATATATATATATATATGTGTGTGTGTTTAAGAAGTGCATGAGTCAGAAGTGGACCTTGTAACCCATATTAAGCCCTGCACCCAGTCACGTAGGAGGTGACTTGGGGTTAGATAGTCCAGTTGCGGCAGCTTTGCGGAGGGGCAAGAAATTGTGGTCACAACAGAAATTGGCGACCTCCCCAGGATACGAGTAGCTGGAAGTTTCGTCCCCACGTGCGGGAGACAGCTGTTCGTTTGTTTCGTTGTCTTTTGTGTGCCCACATTCAGTTTACGCCAAGAAGGTCACCCTGTCTTTGCTGGAAGCGGCAGTGTGAGGACACCTAGTCCCACACAGCGTCCACGGACGTGTTAGTCCTGCCCACAGCTTTGATGACTTCTCCCAATCCGAAGGTATATCTGAAGAGATGAGATTTAAGTTGGAAATGAGGAGAATGGAATTGGAGGCTGAGAGGAAGAGAGAATTAAGAATGCTTGAATTGGAAGCTGAGGAAAGGAGAATGAAGGCTGAGGAGGCTAAAGAATCCAGGAGGCTTGAAGCCGAGGAGAATGCCAGATTACTTGAAGCAGAGAAAGAGAAAGAGTTGAGGCTATTTGAGACCGAGCAGAAGGCCAGATTACTTGAAGCAGAGAAAGAGAAAGAGCTGAGGCTACTTGAGACCGAGGAGAAGGCCAGAAGCAGAAAAAGAGAAAGAGCTGAGGCTACTTGAGGCCGAGGAGAAGAAGGCGAGAATGTATGAGAGGGAGGAGGCTAAGATTAGAATATTTGAGCTGGAGAAGACTCGAATAGAAGTTAATTCACCTCATGGCTTGAGGAGAGGAGGAGTTAAGGATACTGTCGAAAGCCAGATGGTGAAGAGTTTGAAGTTGATTCCTGAGTTCGATGAAAAGGTGACGAAATGGTTTCGGAGATTTGAGAAGGCCGCCGAATTTGACTGGCCTCAAGAGAGTTGGATTGGCCTAGTGGCTAATATGTTGAAGGGTGAGGGCAAGTGTATGATAGGAATTGGAGGATTACCAGGAGTTCAAGGCTGACACTCTGAGAGCGTATGAGCTGCGGCCAGAGGCATATAGACTTCAGTTCCGTGGAGATAAGAAAAGGCCCAGTGACTCTTTATCTAGAATGTGCTCGATACCTGGAACAGACGTTTGAAATGTGGATCGCTAGCGAGCACGTCACCTCATATCGTGAGTTAAAAGGACTCATGATAATGGAGCAGTTTACTAATGTGGCGGAGAAGGAGTTGGTACCGCTGCTCCGGGAGAAAAGGTTTAAAAGCCTAAAGGAGGCACCAACTTGGGCGGATGACCACGTTTTGGCAAACCGGCCTGTGCCACGGTGGATTGGCGGTACGTCTGGCGGGCCCAGTGATGTTGCGTCTGGTGGTGGCATGGCTGGCACCAGTTTGTTTGGGATTCCACATTATAGTAATAAGTCTGGGCGAGTTAGCCCTATTGGTAAGAAGTCTCCACCCAGCCCACGACGGAGACAGACCGAGAGCATGCAACACAGCACTCCCAGGTATAGCGTGCAGTGTTAGCACATAGTTTAGAGAACTATTGTAACTGTAGATCAGAACCTTCTAGAAGCATAAGTGGAAATTTCCTATTCTGACCCCCCCGCTGGAAGTAGTGTCTAATTACTGTTTCTTCTCCAAGTTTATTGGCAAATATTAAGATAGGAATAGTTATTATATGCCATAATAAAATAATAATTAATAATTACAAATGTTAAACTATATGAATAGGCAATAGCCAGATAGAATAACTCATATGTGAAATATGATCCTGTGAAACCTATCACCTACGATGTCACGTGATCACAAGCGCCGCACCCTGACGAGTGACGAACGCCACATTGCCCCGGGCAGTTGGGTGGAGAGCTCCGGTCTGGCCAGCTGGGTGTGCGATGTGTGCGGTGTCCTGTGTGTGTGAACTCTGCCACGAACAATTGCACGTGTGAATCTTGCTTGTAAAAGGCAGTGAAATAAGTGCAAGTGACAGTGTATAACTGACTTTATTGTGGTGACAAGAACAGTGACCGACATACTACATATCCCTGTGCTGAGATTCAGTTCTCTTTGGCTCAGTACTTAAGTGGTGTTGTATGTAAACTGTAATATATATGTACAAACTGTACAAAGGATTTTCCTAATTGCCTGGGTATCAAAAGATAGTAAATTGCCTTTTATCGCTCGAAGGCTCTACTAATGCGGTGTTAAATAAACAGTAACACTACGCCCTGCATATTAAGTAGCATTACATAAATGGTATTTGATGCTTAAAATAGACAACATAAAATGGTGTCGCAGCTAATGGGATACGAAAACTACAAATAAACTGTCATAATATCCAGAAAACCCTTAAAAATTTCTTTTGTGAAACGAGACGAAACATTCTGGTGAGCAAATCCCTCTAGCTAAAGGATAGAGCGACGTGGTAGTGGAGAGCGCTTGGACGTGTTTACATAGTTCAGCAGAAAACACCGAAGAGTCGCCCTGCTGAGGTCAGCAACCAGCACCCAGGAGCAGGACCCTGAAGACACAACAACCGCCAAGGCGCCTCACCACACGCTCCCCCCAAGTCCCTCACCACTCGTCACGTTCACAGAGAAGTATAACTTGTCACTACAACCACAACCCATAATTCATACACACGCACGCACGTCTTTTGTTCACATCCTCTACTTAATCACTGGCCGTGACTGAGGAGTTTATTACATATCACTCAGTCAAGGAGTAGCTCTCAGACTTCTGCATAATTCCAGAGACATGCAGCGATTACAGGGACTGCAAGGAGCGATGTACTAACGGCACGAGACTACAGAGGTGCCGTGACGTCGGAATTTTCTTACCAGACGGTCTGACGCCGTCAAGGTCTAGCCTTAGTCGCCAGCTGTGACCTGGAGAAGGACGGAGAAGAGGACTATTCTTCCCCTCATTGCAGAAGAAATTACACTCACACCTTAGGTGAGACCATGCACTGAGTTGACACTACTTTATACACTACATAATTAAAATATAAAGTACAGCCTTTAATTATATTGGGATGGTAAATATGACTCTCACGTTTTCTTAGTTTGATTAATGGGCTATGTGAGTAAAGTCAAGTGTAAAATTGCAGCTCTTAATTAATGTTGTATGTCTCATATCATTATATGTTTTCTTCTACTTGTTCCCTTAATTAAGGAACTTTGAAAGCATCTTTAAGGGCAGTGTAGAAAACATAAAATAATAATAATAATAATAATAATAATAATAATAATAATAATAATAATAATAATATACATTTGTTAAATGATTAATGATTATTCATGGCAGAAAGTAAAAAGGATAAACTAAATAAAGAATACGAGAAGCTTTGCGAGTTGGATAATAACATTAAAATAGAAGGCGCTGATGACTGTAGTGATGATAGCGGGGATTCAGGTGATGAAGAAAAATCTTCGTACACTGAAAAGTGGTATTCAACACCCGAGAGTTTCTCCTACTGACATTAATCCTTCTGTATCGCAGTTTCCTTCTTCCTTTCAACTAATCATGAGTAATCCAACCACATCTGGTACGGGTGGATCTGTACCACCGCCCGAACATCAAACTCACACTAATACACCAATCAAATAGTTACAAATCTCGGTATCGGTTCGAGCGTTCACAGGCACCGAAGGTAATTACAGTACACGTGATTTTATCGAACACTGTGAGAATGTAATGAGAAATTCATGCATCGTAGACGACGCGGATAAGATAGAGTTTGTCCGTTCACGTCTTGAACCTGGATCTCTAGCCGGGAGAGGAATGGTTGCCAGTGCATTCACTAAACCCATCCAGAACAATGACTAGTTCTTTCCGTACCAACTTCTTGATAATCTTTGCAGGAGAAGCCCATCATAGTCTCGTAAAAGGAGTCAGTAATGCTGCGAGGACCTTGGTTGCAGATGTAGCTTCTTTAAACATGCTTGAGAGTCAGATGCTAGCTAACCGTATCACGCAAGACTTCGACAAGTATCTAAAAGACAATGGATGGAACGACAGAGGGTACATTTCAATGGAAAACTTTAATAAGTTCATTGAATTCTTCATCTACATACTGTCTGTAAAAAGGGAGTGCCGAGAAAGCGCAACATCCCTTGATTACAAACCTACCGATGTCCTGCTTGACTTTGTACAAAAAAAAAAAAGCTTGAGGAAAAGGGCAACAAGGCTCTTACTATAGGTGCAACTCAAGCAGAACAAGCAGATGAAGGTGAACCTTCTTACGCAGCAGTGGCAACCACTCATAAAGGGGACATTACTTGCCAATAATATCAGCGAGAGGGTCATACCATTAACAGCTGTTATCTCAAAAGGAAAGAGAATTGCCAAAAGCTGAAGCTGCTGAAGGCCAAGGAAATTACAAAATCAACAACAATAAAGGGCAGCAGCATGAAACTTGTCGCGAAATCAGCGAAAACCAACCAAAATGGCTAACACAGCTTCAGGAAACAACAATGATAATTTCCGGAAGTGTCCAGTGCACCGAACACTCCACCGAAGAGTGTTACTCATATCTCAGTCTTCAGAGAAAAATTAGAAAACTCCGTGGAGCTACACAGTCGGGAGAAGCCGCGCGCCCCATGAAACACAAATTAGGATAGAAAACCATCGCAGGAATGAAAAGACTGCAGTTCAGGCAGATGATAGTGCTCTGCGTGAGTCTTTAATAGCCACTTGCAGTCAGACAAGCGTAATGGTTCTACCTACAAAGTAGGACCTGTGAAGGCTTCTTTTCCGGCAGATACGGACGCTGCCGTAAATGTCCTCTCTGAAAGAGCGCATTTGGCATTAAGACGCACGTCACGTGGCAGCCGATGGCCTCTCAGACAAAATGATAAAAATCTAATAGGAGTGTCTCGCGTACCTCTCAAAACTTTTGGGGGGAGTAAAAGTACTGCAACCATTCGTTTGGATTTCTACGTTGTTTCCGACTTCATTTTGCCATCAGATGGATTACCGAGCCTGGAATCAGCGCAGGCCAATATGATGGTGATTCACATAGATAATAGTACGGCGAGATTCCAAGGGAAGACTTTTAGAGCAATGGATCATCCCAGATGCTTAATATCTTCCTCTCACAGTACAAATCAATCTCAAGTTGTTCTTTCAACTGCAGCTCAAACTGTTTCTTCTGTTCAGGATTTTTACTGCGAGAAAGAACAATAGAACACCAAACGATTCAAACTGGAGTAGAGTAGAGTCTGAAATAAACCAGGCTACTGCCTCAAGTTTGAAGAACCAAAATGGAAACAATCAAGATGAATAGAAAATGGTTGATGCCACGGTAATAGGGAATCACAAAATACCTAATCGTATGGCAATTCACATTCCCGTGTCCGTTCCAAAAGCCACCGTAGGTTGTGATGTTTGCCTCGAAGGCCCCAGTCGAGTAAACAAACTAGCTGTGGAACCAACTCTTCATACGGTGCGAGATAGACATAGAACTACCGCTCTTGTAGTAAATACTACTGGTGGTCCAATAAAGTTAAAACAAGGAGTACTTTTAACTCAAGCGTTAGCCTTTGATGGGAAGGTAGTATCCGATTCACTGGACTTACCTGATACTTGTATCACATCAGTGCATTCGTTAAGAAATGACGACGAGGCAGTCCATGATCAGGCGCTTGAATTTCTTGTTATTGTAAAAGATTACCCCGAGCTAAGGCCCTCACTAGTCAATTTGTTGAAACAGTTGTTGCCTTGCCTGGAGAATCATTAAGTGCAACTAATAAAGCAGAGCATCATATCAATCTGAAACCAGATACTCAACCTGTATATATTCCAGCATATAGACTTCCTCATAGTCAGAGAAAGGTAGTGGATGAACAAATTCAAGACATGCTAAAACAGGGAGTTATTCAACATTTTAGATCACCCTGGAATTCACCCCTATTCCTTGTTCCAAAGAGGGATGGACAATTTAGACCTGTCATTGATTTTAGGCGGGTAAATGAAGTAACAAATGATGAAAGATATCCTTTGCCTGTTCTGAAGGATCTCTTGATGTCATTAAGACAGGGAAACAAAATTTTCAGTAGCCTTGATCTTCTAAGTGGCTACTGGCAAGTACCAATGACACCGGAATTAAGGGAGATAACAGACTTTAGTACCCCCAGTGAATTCTTGTGAATGCCTTTTGGATTAAAATCAGCTCCGATTACCTTTCAGCTGATGATAAATACTCTTTTCGTTGGTATGATAGCATACTTGGATGATCTGATCATCTACAGCCGAAACACTGAGACACTTTGCTACCTTGGAAGCAGTGCTCGGAAGGCTGAGAGAGGCTAGCTTGAAAGCAAAAGTAGCCAAATGTGAATTCCTGAAATCCAAGATTACATTTTTAGGTCACACCGTAGAAGGTGACGGTATCCACACTATGAATGATAAAATCAAAGTCGTCAAAGAATTCCCGAGACCTCGAAATGCAGACAATGTACGATCATTTATCGGTTTGTCTGGTTACTATAGGCAATTCATAAACAAATTTGCAGCTATAGCATCGCCTTTAACCAAATTAATAAGGAAGGATTTACCATTTCATTGGAATGCTGCTCAGGAAAAGTTTCCAAGATCTTAAAAATGGCCTCACCAATGCTCCTATTTTAGCGTTTCCAAACTATGAAGCTCCTTTTGTTCTCGACACAGATGCATCCGCCTTGGGTTCTAGGTGCAGTGTTAATGCAGCCAGATGAGCACTGTAAAAATCGTGTTATTGCATATGCGAGTAGAACTTTCAATCCTGCAGAGTCTAATTACTCAGTTACACATCAGGAAATCCTCGCAGTTGTCAGGGCTCTTAAACATTTTAGGGACATAATCTTGGGATATGATATCACTGTATTTACAGACCATGTAGCGGTTACCAAGCTTTTCAAAGGAAGAAATCTCACCGGTAAAGTCGCCCGTTGGTATTTAGTAATACAGGAATTTAAACCAACCTTCAGGTACTTACCAGGTTGGGTTAATGTAGTAACTGACTCTCTTTCCTGTTGGAACAGTAACTGACAAAGCACATGTGGTTCAAAATTTTTCCCGTCCTGAACTCGCGTGTGCTCAGTGTCAGCATGACATATGGAGTAAGGTGATACATGCTCTTGAGTCAGGAGATAAATCAAATTTACCAAGGCTGTCAATACCTTACTCGCAGTTTTACTTGTCATATGACAAGGTGCTTTGTAGATACTGGCCTAACAAAACAGAAAGCGTAGAACAATACATTATACCCAAATCACTGGTACCTGCAGTCTTGCATCTACTTCATGACACAGTATGCCGGTCACCCAGTAAAGGAACATACTCTTCATTCTGCACTCACAAACTATTATTGGCCCAGCATGCGCATAGATATAGATGCACATTATAGATCGCTGTATCAAGTGTGCCCAGAATAAGGGGATAGTGTCAAAACCAGCACCAATTTTAGAATATCCTCCTCCTGCATAACCTTGGGATGTGGTAGCGATTGATGTACTAACACTTCCAGCCAGCCATCAAGGGTCGAGGCATGTACTGGTAATGGCTGATCATTTCAGTAGATATGTCTTAGCCCATATGAAGGATAAATCTGCAGCAACAGTTACACATGCATTAATAACCCACTTAATTTGTCCTTACACCACACCTATACTGTTACTAAGTGACAATGGGGGGAGAATTTCGCAACGCACTCGTGGAAGAAATATGAAAACAATTTAACATCAAACAGACGTTCACAGTGACTTATTATCCTGCTAGGAATGGTCTCATTGAACGCGCATACAGGAAAATCCTGCAAGTGTTCAGTCCAGCCATTAGCAACTTCCTCGAAAATTGGGAAAATTGGTTACCACATGTAGCAGCAAGCATTAATAGCCGTGTCTGTAAGTCTACGGGAGAGTCTCCTCATTACATAGTATTTGGCATAAAGAAAAGGCTCCTGTACGACCCTCAGAGTCCTACATATAATGTTGACGATTATGCTAAAAGTCAACTAAAAGTTTTCTTTGATACCTATAAAAAGGTCACAGACAAGCTGACAGCTTCTAAAGCTGCTATGAGCTCTCAACAACACCGACGCTCGTCTCCAGTTCAAATCAAGGTAGGAGACACCGTAATGGTTCAGGTCCCAGAAAGGAATTCCAGATTAGCTCCTAAATTTGTGGGTCCGCGTCTGGTAGTAAAGCAACTCAACGGTAATAAATTTTATATCCTAGATCCGTAGTTCAACACGTTGGAAACCGTGCATTGTGATCATCTCAAACGGACCAATGCTAAGCCTGATTTAGCCTTTGTAGATACAGCCAATCTATGCAATGCTACACGGATTGATGCAACCGCAAATCAAACGTGTTCTTACAATTTATGTTCTAGAAGGTAAGAGCTTTCTACCTTGTTGCAGAGATGCATGCTCTCTTTTGCATACGAATGAACGCATAATAAGGAATGTGGTAGACGCAGCTTGTGGAAGCGTCACTTAATCTTTGTTTTCTGTGAAAGATTTTCTTTATGCCTTGGCAGTGAGAAAAACAGATTATATCTTAAAACCCTTGTTTGATGTAAATGGAATTCATCATAATTATACACTACTGGAATCAGTACTGACGTCTGAATCCATTGTTATTTATGTTCCATTCAAATCAGAACATATCTTTGAGGTTCATTGAGTTGAACCATTCCCATTTCAGGTGAATGGAACTGTCATGACATTTGATCAGCCTAGTTCATTAGTATTGATCAATAAGGCCCTTAAGATGTACGCTACAGGTAAATTGTCAGATTAAGACAGATGCCAAACTGAGTATCTTCACTTATATTTTGTCCAGCATTTCTTTTTGCCTTCTTGTCTGTTACTAGTGACGGGATTTGCAAAGTAGTGCTCACTCAAGAAGATGCTTTTAAGGCCCTTACCTTATTATGTCCATATAAACATTTGGTCCCTAAACCTTTCTTTCACACAAGTTTCTATGGACACCACTATTTCTTTTTCACACAAACTTACAATATGTCTGTCGTTTGTCCTGATGGTTCTGAATATAAGGAAGTTTCAAGTCATTTTGCAATCTTAAATACATGTTCCTTGCGATCTGACAAACTAAACACTTTCCCTGAAAAATTACTTAGTTTTGTGTCCAATCTTACCTCCAGAATCTTTCTTATTGATACTTTGATTAAGGTAAATTTTGCAAATATCAAATTCGTGACCAATACCTTATCTGAGTTTACTTTCTCTAATATCTCAGAACTAGGAAATCCAGTTCACGATTCTCTCCCTGAGTATCTTAATCCCTATGTGCATTTTCCAACAATCATCATACTCATCATTATTTCACTTGTCTTACTGATTCCTTTGTATTGTTGTGTTCGAAAAGCCCTGGATTTGTATAACTATCTCAGTAGAAGTATCAAGCAAAATAACATGAGTCAGTAATACACATGACTGTGACATGGGTAGGTACATACCTACAGGTTTTGCCGTAAGGCGCGAGGACGCGCCTGTTAAGTGTGCTGAGCGATGTTAGCACATAGTGTAGGGAACCATTATAACTGAAGATCAGAACCTTCTAGAAGCATAAGTGGAAATTTCCTATTCTGACGCCCGCTAGGAGTAGTGTCAAATTACTGTTTCTTCTCTTAGTTTAGTTTTCCTAGTTTATTGCCAAATATTAAGATAGAAATAGCCATTATATGCCATAATAAAATAATGATTAATAGTTGCAGATGTTAAACTATATGAATAGGCAATAGATAGATAGAATAACTCATATGTGAAACATGATCCTGTGAAACCTATCACCTACGATGTCACGTGATCACAAGCGCCATGCCCTGACGAACGCCACATTGCCCCAGGCAAATGGGTGGAGAGCTCCGGTCTAGCCAGCTGGGTGTGCGCGGTGTGCGGTGTCCTGTGTGTGTGAACTCTGCCACGAACAATTACACGCATGAATCTTGCTTGTAAAAGGCAGTGAAATAAGTGCAAGTGACAGTGTATAACTAACTTTATTGTGGTGATAAGAACAGTGACCGACATACTACATATCCCTATGCTGAGATTCAGTTCTCTTTGGCTCAGTACTTAAGTGGTGTTGTATGTAAACTGTAAATATATGTACAAACTATACAAAGGGTTTTCCTAATTACCTGGGTATCAAAAGACAGTAAATTGCTTTTTATCGCTCGAAGGCTCTACTAATGCGGTGTTAAATAAACAGTAACACTATGCCCTGCATCTTAAGCAGCAATACATACGGTGGTGCTAAAAATAGATAACAGCAGCCCATGTGTCATTATTGTAGAAATACTGGACTTTTGAAATTTAATTGTCCCAAATTAATAACAGCCACAGCTTCCAAGACGCCCCAGAAGCCAGTGTCTTTGAATGTGTCCCAGGGCCGTGACCAGCAGAGTGATGAAGTGCGGGCTGTGTTTGGTCGTGAGGGTGGAAAGGCCGTTGTGGTCGCCCACTCATCTGTGGTTACCTCACTGTCCTCCGTGAGGTCTGAGTTGGACTGGTGCTGTCTATTTTTATGTAAGGGCACAGTTGAGATTGATGGGGATGAATACTCCCTTTACAGTTTTGAGAGACAGCGGCGCAGCAGTCGCTGTGCAGGAATGTGACCAAGAGGTGAGTTGCCTCCCGGCCTGTTCCCCAGCTTTTTCCCCGGTCTGTGTGGTACCGGGGAACTGGTGCCCCATAGAGCTTCGCTATGGCTGTGATGAAGCTTTCATATAAGCTAGTGACCGCGGAGGCAAGGGTGGCATTACCGGAAGACCTGCCAGTGTCAGGAGTCGATTTTCTTCTAGGGAAAGACCTGGCAAGGGGAAAGGTTTGAGTGCAGTCCCCATTCGTGGAGGCCGACCCAGATGTAGAGGCTGCTCATGTTGCTGACTCTGTTCTGTTATCACTCGCCCTAAGGCAAGGCGATCGCCCCAGCGTCGGGTGTCCACGGGATCTGTGACTCCTGAGGTCGACTGCAATAAGGCAGAGCCACCACTAGAGGAGCGCAGTGTTGGTACTGATGCCTCAATTGGGGCAGAGTGCCCAGACGCCTGGCAATCCTGCTGGCAAGGGTTTTGACATGTCAGAGTCAGACTCGTCTTTGAATCAGTGTTTAGGGGTTGACCGCAAGAAGCACATGACTTTTGTTAGAGTGTTGCTGAGGGTGAGGTTGTTTGTGGTTAAAGGTTGTTTGTTTGATGGCTTGCCTCACCCTGTGGAGGCTCTTGGAGGTGGCGCTCAGGCAGAGTTGTCACCTGGTGTTGAGGCTGTGGGCGCTGGTACTCAGTCTGGACTCCAGCTACTTGAGTCTGATGTGTCAGGGGTCGCTGCCGATGGTGGGGAGACTCCTGACTCTGCTGGGGAGGTGGGAGTTTCCTTCCCTACTGGGTACACAGGAGGCGAGGAGCAGGCTGCTCCCCTGCTGGGACCAGACACGGTGGGTGTTTGGTCACGTGGTGAGCCACCCTTGCTGGTAGCTGCTGCAACAACTGTCAGTGTAGTTAAGGAGGGTTCTGTCCCTCGAGTATGTGTCACCCCACTGCTTGCCAAGGCAGGAGTGGATAGTAAGGAAGCAGAGGGTCGGGCAGGGTGTGTTTAGAGTAGCAATATTGTGAGTAGCCAGCGGAGAATGGATGACGGAGATCTGATGCTCCATTTTGATGTGCCATCTACAGTTAAGGAGGCACAGGTGCTAGAAGCACGTAGCGGCCAGATGTTTAGTCATTTTGGAGTTAGGTTGACTGAGGAGTGTTTGGCGCGGTTCTGGGCGCCGAGTGTGGTCACATTTGCTGGTCATAACCGCACTGGTCAGGCTGGCAAGCCTGATGACCTCTCATCTGGTACTTCTCAGTTGTGTTATGGCCCGTATTTGTTTCTCCCAGGGTGGGATGATTTATGATGTTGCTTGCCCGATTCCTCCTGCCAGGGCAAGTTAATATGATGTATTTGATGTGAGCGTTACGACGCCGTGTTGAGAGGCAGCGCTAAGTGGGGCTGCCGATGAGAGTTTGTTGCTTGCCGCTCGGGAAGCAGCCATAGTGTTACAGGGGCTTCGTTTGGCCTAGTTGCTGTTGACTGTCAGGTGCTGGGCCCGAGAAGTGTAATATGTGATGATTGATGTCGGCTTCCTCAAAGTGACAAAGTATCAGGGATAATGAGAGAGGCTTGCACGTTGGCCATTCTCATGTTGGAGCCGGGGTTTGTTTCTTTGTGATGGCCACGTGTGTTTGTTTTGCTCCGTGTGCGGGGATTGTGAGCTGTGTCCTGGAAAGGAGCAGCCGTCAGCTTGTTGTGGTGATACCTGTGTCATTAAAAGGCAGGCGGGAGGAATGAAGTGTGATAATAGTATTGCACCTGGCAGTGAGATCCAGACTTGGTTGTGTCACACCTGGAAAGGAGTATATGGTTTAGTCGAGAGCGGTTCAAGGGCGCCTCTTATTTTTGGCAAGGAAGTGGCATTTTTGTTTTATCAATTTTATGAGTGTAGCAAGGAAGCTTCATGGAGCCATCAGCGAGCAAGTGGAGTGATGTGGGCTGTGAAGGCCTATAAGTGAGATTGATGTGTTCTCCAGAGAGGAGATTTGGGAGGGCCAGAGCGAATAATGTGGGCAGCAAAGGCCCGAAGGAGAGTTTTGTTTGGCCAGGAAGTATTTTACCTGGCCCTGCTGTGATGTTGCACCAGGAAACTACGGTTCCTGGTGGGCTCATTGTGTTGCAAAGAGACAGGGATGTCATTGCACTGTGACTGATGTTTGTACAGTATGGAGAAAATGCTGAGAGAGCATGGTATGTAGTGAAGAGAGGAGGAGAGGAGCAGAGGTGAGAGTTGATGGAGCAGTAGTAAAAGTAGAGAACCGAGAGGACGATGAAGATGGAGAAGTGACCAGAGTCACAGGAATAATTGGCGCAGCTGTAGCTGATGGTGAAAAGAGATGAGCAAGATCCCTTGCAGAAGAAAAACTGCACACCATGTAGCTTTGAAGACCAAATGTCTTGCCATTTAGTCAGAGATGGGTCTCAGGGAAGTAAAAGGAGGAGAAAGAAGAAGCAGCAGTCTGAGTTGGAGGGCCAAGTGGGAGCCCTATTGTTTCTAGTTGCGTAGTAATCATTCATGTCAGTGCTATAGTAGTCTTTTATATTTTGTGATGACTATACGCCCCTTGTTTGAATCTAATGATGTGCCCAATTGATTATGCATTGATTTTGAATTTGTAGTACGTTTACAAAATTTTCATAAGCTTTTGTATATTTTCCGAAAATTTTTTTTTATGAAGGGGCGTGTTTTGTGCAGCGAGATAAATCGATGTAAAGTGAAAAGAAGAAGTAAGAACGAATGAAAGAAGAAGTGATAGTACACAGCAGGAAATAATGAAAGAAGAGAGTGAGAGAGTGAGACGCCAGACATATGATTAAGAGTGGTAGCTCACTGCTCTGAGATTACCGTAAGAATCCCCGCGCCCATAGACTATCTTTTTGCAAATTGATTTACCCTAGTTTTGCATGTTCCTTTTGATTGAGTCTTACACAGTTAATTGGAAAAGAGTTGCCCTTGAAGATAAAATAATCGGTATCAACCTAGCCACTATAGCTTAGTTGTAAGAATTGTCAGAAGAGAGGTGTCTTATTCATATAAGCCAGCGTGGGGTGAAGCGGTATATGTACATATGTATTTCACCACCCCACCCCATCTCTTTAACCCCCCTCCCTCTTATTGCAGCAAAGTGCGAGATTGTTTAATGTGCTTTCCTATGCTCAGTCACTGCCCAGAGCTTACACAAGACAGAGGCACTAAGACAAGCAGCATTATTTGGAGGACAATGGGAAAGAAATACAGCTAGTCAGGCCAGTTACTTTAAGGGAATAAGTAAGTAATTACTGGCCGTATGTGCAGGGCTATCTAAGTAGCATAAGTGTCTCCATAGTAGTTTGCCAGGGAGTGTGGTTAATTATAGCACATTCAATATCCAGGGAAGTGACTCCTTGGCATGTGTGTGTGTGCGTTCTGAGTTCTTGTAGAGTGAGAGGTAAATTACCGTCCTGTGTGTCTGTAGACATTTGTCTGTAGTCATGTCTCTTGTTAGTGTGCTTGTTGTGTTAAATGCTACTGTGGGATGAGGCTGCTGAGCTGCAGAGGACTTAAGTGATTAGCAGGGTAGTGAAATTTACTCCCTCCTTAGGCCCTGATCAGGCTTGCCATCCAGGAAGCCCTAAACGACATTACTCTGCTAGACGCTATAATACGCCATTGGACAGTGGGAGGAATCGATACATGGGCGATTGTCCAACAGGGTTTTATGCCTCAACCATATATGTGTTGTTGCTCATTATAATTGTTTCTCCTTAGACGTGGTTGTCGATCCTTTCACAGCTGTGGGAGTTAATTGTAGTTGTAGTATTTCCCTTGTCTGTGGGTGGATAAAACAGACTGACGACCTGGTGTTACGACCATTGGTAAGAAGGGTGCATGAGTCAAAAGTGGACCTTGTAACCCATATTATGTAGGAGGTGACTTGTGGGGGGAACTATACTCTTTTTATTCTCAGAAGAACATTTAGGCGTTGGGTGAGATCCATTATTTGATCTGCCACATCACAGTTTCTCTTAAATATATCAGTTCTTTTTACTTTTTATTGAAATTCAAGTATTAAGTAGGGATTATTTAGCTCATCGCACCATTCAGTGATGCGAATGGTTCAGGTTTTATGATAATAAACAGTCTGGGTTTTACATAAATATCACAACATTTGTCATTTAGGTCGAGCACCCGGGGTGCTTATCGGTAGGGTCAGGTGACTCAGGTCAGAGAGGGATGGCTCAGCCTCTTCAGGGACACTCTCGTGATGGAAGCAACTCCGAAGTGTTCACGTGTTCTTCACAGCCAGGAGAAATAACGTATTTACAACGAGAGTAAGTATTTTTTTAAAAGAGAAGGGCCAATAGAAGTCCTATCATTGCATCCTCCAGAGCAATAGCTCGAACAGCCAAGGCCAATCATGTGAATGAGACGATAGTGCTACGAATCTGCTCTGCCCCAAAATGAGATTATGCAAAACAATTACCACAAACAAATAAAATATTAAAAAATTATTCACACAGTATCATACAATACTGAGAGAGAGAGAGAGAGAGAGAGAGAGAGAGAGAGAGAGAGAGAGAGAGAGAGAGAGAGAGAGAGAGAGAGAGAGAGAGAGAGAGAGAGAGAGAGAAGAGATAAGACTGTCGCCTGTCCTTTCAACCAAGGTGTTTAATCTATCCTGTAGGGACAGGGCAATGCAACTCACGAAAAACTCAGCCAACGGCCAAACGCTCTTCCAGGAGTAAAAGCACTATAGTCCAGTTATGGCAGCTTTGCGGAGGGGCAGGAAATTGTGGTCATAACAATATATTTTTACAAAATATAGTATAGCTATAAATGTTATGGCCTGTTGAGTAGATGCTCCTATATGGACTTGTGTGATGTAACTATTTTTTTTTTTTTTAGTTCATAGAACAATAGGCATACCAAGATAAAAAAAAAATACAATAATAAATAGAAAAGATAAAAATATAACCAGAAAATAACATTAACATTATATTTCTGATAATACAAACAACAATTAAATATAATCACAACTAAATTATATTTAGATGGAATAATCAAATGAAAATAGCCATGACATATTTGTACATACATTCAGGTACACATTATGTAGTTAATGAGAGTAAATGCAGGAAAGGTAGGTAGGCAGGTAGAGAGAGAGAGAGAGAGAGAGAGAGAGAGAGAGAGAGAGAGAGAGAGAGAGAGAGAGAGAGAAACTTACTGGAATATTAATAAGGTTCTTAACTTTATTTTTATATTATTTTTTTATTATTTATTTATTTTTATATTCATTTATTTATTTTTTTTTATATATTTATTTATTTTATTTATTTTTTATTTATTTATTTTTTTTTTTTCAGGCTGACTTCCACACCGTGTTGTTTTTACCTTTTTCATATTTAATGCATTTGTCAAGTTATAAACTTTAAAGGATAATCAAAGAGCATTTCCCAAAAATTTAGTTTTAGATTATATTTTCTAGTAATTTCAAAATACCTGTTGAATTTTTTTAACTGAAATTAAACTTTAAAGGATGCTGAGTAGAATGTTTGTATCTCATTATAAATTCGCATATAGAATAATTGCTTGATGTTTAACAATAAATTCATTCTTTTGATACTGGGATAGAATTTCAGACAACTTAAGCTCAAATATTATTCATGGCTACTGTTACCATGTCTACATTGCCAAGTGTATTTTTTTCGGTCAATAGAAATCTCAAAATTAAATTCTCTGATCATAAGGAGTTTGTTACACGCCAGGGATATAAACAGAAAACTCAGCCTCTTCTACAATTAAGGAACATTCCTCTCGTTAACTTGTAGTTTCATTAAGACTTTTATTCAGAGCTCTCCAGAAATCAGAATTAATAACAATGATTTATTTATGTGTTGTTTTGTTATATACTACAAACTTGGCGATAATGCTCCTGCTGAAGAATTGTACTTGATATAATAATTAGGATTGTTGTTAAATTGTTTTAGGGTGCGTTTTCTCTCGCTGCGCTTTACTTGAAACGTGCAGATGTGTCGCACTCCTAATTTATATGTTTTTATTTAATTAATTAATCAATTAATTATTTATTTATTTACTATCTATTTAGTTAGTTAACTATTCAGTGTGTGTGTGTGTGTGTGTGTGTGTGTGTGTGTGTGTGTGTGTGTGTGTGTGTGTGTGTGTGTGTGTGTGTGTGTGTGTGTGTATGTGTGGGTGGGTGTTTCTATGTGTGTGTGCTTGAATGTGTTCCATGTAACATCATATAATTAAGATTGCCATGTGTTGCATTGTTTGCATGTTTGGTAAAACATGTAGGAATAAAAAGAGATCAAGGTGGATTAAGGAGGAGACCGAAGTTACAAACACGATGAGTACAATGGAAAAAAATATATATGTGGCCATGGATGGGACACGTGCGCCGAGCATGTAACAATAGATGGGCTCGTAGAGCAACAAAATTGCAGAGAACGTAGGTGTGAAAATAAGGACGATGTGACATACAGCCGACAGAGATTAATGGGTTTATTTTATTTTATTTTATTTTATTTTATTTTAATTTATTTATCTATCTATTTATCCATTTCTTTATATGTTCATTTTTTCTTTCTTTCTTTCTTCATTTATTTTTTTTTTTTTTATTTATTTATGTATTTCTTTCTTTCTTTTTCTTTCTTTATTCATTCATGTAATTATTTGTTTGTTAAAAAGCCAGGAGATTGACAAGGATATGAACAGCAGTGACGCACATTTATGGTTAGGCGAGGCTGCAGTTTGACGGTGAACGGGTGGTGTCAATGAGACCAACACTCCCCATTTCAGATGATTGCATGAACTGCATCATCACTATGAAGTAAGTGGTGACAGCACTTATCACCTGCCAGGAATGAAAGTCGCAGAATTAGTAACAACAGCAACAATAGTAAGCAGGAACAGTAGTAATAATAGTAGTAGCAGCAGTTTTAGTAGCGTTAAATTAAGAAAAAAGAAAGAAAGAAAGAAAGAAAGAAACATGAATAAACAGATAAATAATGAAGAAAGAAAAGAGAAAAAGAAAAAAATAAATAAATAGGTAAATATATGAAGAAAGAAAGAAAAAAAACATAAATAGTAGTTGTAGTAGTAGTAGTAGTAGTAGTTGTTGTTGTTGTTGTTGTTGTTGATGTTTTCATTTTTATTTCTGTTGTTGTTAGTTGTTTTTAGTACTAGTAACAGTGGTAGTTACAGTAACCCTTTCGCTATGAAACTACATATTTCCATAAAAATAAAATGACAAAACAGGAAATTAGCTTTTAGTAGTGGAAATCTTCGAAGTTGCTGAATAGTTTTTATTCCCCTTAATCCTCCTTTTAAACCGTCTGGAACAGTACTTAACCTAACCCTGTAACCCTCCTATCTGCGATAAAGTCACGTGTATAAAGCCTCACCGTTATGATGAAGGGCCGGTTGATGATGAAAAATTTTCCTCCAGTGACACAGATTGAGGGTCCGGTCAGAGCCGTTACCAGCTCGTCTCTCTGTTGGGACAAAAACGGTTTCTTTGTTGGACAAAACGGATTCTTTCTTTCACTTTCACCGTTCCTTATACGAGTATTTATTCATTCTGTTTATTATATTCATTAATTAGGTACTTCTTTATTTATTTATCTACCTATTTATTTATATATGAATATTATTTTTGTCGCCAACTCACGTGAAACTTCTCTCGATCGTTTGCGTCAAAAGGAAGTCCTCGCCGAAGAATGTCCCTGCCGTCATCACTCTGCAACAATTAAAAAAGAACAATATCTCTCTCTCTCTCTCTCTCTCTCTCTCTCTCTCTCTCTCTCTCTCTCTCTCTCTCTCTCTCTCTCTCTCCCTCTCGCACGCACGCACGCACGTGCGCGCACACGCACGCACACACACACACACACACACACACACACACACACACACACACACACACACACACACACACACACACACACACGATAACGTCGGTTAATTCGCTTAGTTCATCTCCAAAACTTTCTTGTAGGTTCTTGAGAAGTTTCAAAACCATGCTGAGATTCTGCGCCGCTTCATCTCCATCGGGACGGTCAATATACAGAGTAACCCCGTGTTTGTCCGTCTCTAAATGAAAGGATTTGTTCGAATGCTTCGTAATTTACCGTCAGCTTCCTCCAGTTTTCCAGTTTTCCCCATTTCTCCCTTCACAACTTAGACGTTTTAAAAATTCTCTTCAGTTTCGTTCACTTGTTTCTCAAATACTGCCTGGTGACCGTACTCTTATGAAAACTTGTTACATATTTCAGCGACTCATTATAAATGTTCATGAGACCCCTGTACCTCCCTCCCTTCTTGTGGATGCCTCTGAGCCTTCCCACCACCAGGACAGACCGAATACAAGTTAGTTACATTAACTTGAATTTCTACCTCCAATACTAATTTCGCTGACAGTATCGAAGGTAATATAGGAATATGGTTCCGTAAACTATACGTTATCTTGTTCAGATTTCAGTGTGCATATTTAAGAGCTCATTTACCCAACTATTCTTTTTTCGCAAAGCAACCACTTGAATTCGTGTGTGTGTGTGTGTGTGTGTGTGTGTGTGTGTGTGTGTGATTACAATATTGTTATTGACCTACTACGTAAGTGATTAAATTATAATCTTGTCGGTACACTTTTGAAGATCTGAAACCACTTAGCACACAACTCACCACTTCCTGCACTTCAGCAGCGGCTAAGGAGACTTCCAGGAAGAGGACTGCTGTCTGGAGGGTAAGCAGCCCCACAGTGACCATGCCTTCAGTGGCCTGCGCTTTTGACCCCAGACGATACGCCATTATGTATAATTCTGTGCACAGTGTCAAGATCTGTGGTATTAATACGTTACATCATTATCATAGCGAAATGGTGAAGGATATAAGCAGTTTGTGTATTTCATCATGATATCCTTCCTTTCTCACCGCGGTGCCATAGTAGCACTGTAGTATAAGGCTATAGCTCGCCTCAGTCTCCCTGACAAGAGACACCAAGCGGCTGTGAGTGTGCACCAGATGTGCCAGGCGACTCCCTGCAGCAGAACCAGAAGTTCGCTTCCATAAGTCTGGAAAGGAAATTACCTTGGCACGAGAAATCATTTTAACGTTACTGTTTGTCATATAATTTAGTAATGTATCATTCAACTCAAGGTTACAACCGATAATGCATTATAAAATATTCTTGTGTAAGCAAATGAGTAAACGGTTAAAAAATAAACAGTCATCATTGTACTCTTGCTCCTCCACTCACCATCCATGGCCTCGGCAAGCAGATTGTTCCAGGAGCGAATGGCGTTGCTCAGCAGGTGGCAATTGATGGTAAAAGAAAAGAGGCAGCATTTGAATAGTGTGAAGGTATGGAGGCACATTAGCGTTGTCATCAGGCGGATCAACTGCAAGAAAGGATACATAATACATAATCAAAAAATTGAAAAACTGAGCAGAAGTCCAATGTGTACATTGTACATGTGTGAGGCGTTCAGATACCCAACGGGTGACTTCAGTGGTCAGGGGTTTCACAACAAGTGCTTCGTGTGTTCGAGTTATTTCTGGTTTCGTGATATCATAGCAAAGGGCCAGGAACTTCATCACGGGGACTATGCTGTGAGAGTGGCCATGGTCATTTTTATCTTTTAATTAATTTATTTATTTTATTTTTTTTTTCTTTTTTTTTTTTTTTTTTTTTTTAGCAGCTGGCCAGAGAAAAGTAGCTGCCTTATCGTGAGTACTTAACAAAGTGATAGAATAAATCTTTGTCGGCTAGTTTGATGGTGGAATATTTATTAAATGATTGTTTCCCTTGCCCACTGTTATTATATACACAGGATCCCGTCTGTGCATTACCAGGGGTTAAGGGAAGCAACCATACACTTAACATTTTTCGACTCATAAAGAGGCACGCCCTCAATCTCTTCGATTTTGCGTGAAGCTCTTATCATTGGAAACACTCGTGTCTTTGACGGACAAACCCGAGGCCAGGTCGTAGTCGAAGATGGTCCTGAACGACGTGAACTACAGTTTACCACCGATCCAACAGTAATAATAATAATAATAATGATAATAATAATAATAATAATAATAATAATAATAATAATAGTAACATTAATAATAATAAAATAATATTTATTTATTTATTTCTATATTATAAGCACAACCAAAACAACCTTTGAGCTTTTCAATTTTATTTGGGAGGGGGAACTGATCACTTTTTGTGCGTGTCTGTGTTCTTTGTCAGTCTCTCTTACAAATAAAAATAAAATAAGTTATTCGTTATTCATCTACTCAAGCACAACATTGCACTCACATTAAAAAAAATAAATAAATAAAAATAAAAAAAACTATTTGTACAGGAAATAAATTGTGAAAAAAATAAATAAATAAAAGCATGAGGCTGCGGATGCTAATCAACAGTAGGGTACAACTGAAGAAACAAGGCGTGCACATCATGTCTCCTCATAGACTTTAATAGTGTCTAAGCAGTGCATATATACTTACTAGAAAGATGTCTAAAAAATGCAAAGAGAAATTAGCCTAATTAGTTCATACCAGAGGTAAAGGCGCGGGCAGCGTGGTCCAGCCCTTGGGCAAGAGAAGCATGGTTTGACCCAAAGCATCCAAGATACTGATATAGACACCTGGATATGTAAGTAATGTCAGAGTAATACTGACACTCCAGAATAGGAAAAGGAAGCTTAGTTGGCGTAGAAGGACGAGTTTCACTCCTTTTCTTATATCCAGCACGCAAGCAGCCGCAAGCAGACACCAGGAATTCATTAAACTGCAGAGACGCCGCACGGTTCCTATCACGCACAGGAGTTGGATCCAGGCATTCACTAGACACTGCATCATCAAAATAATACCCGCCAGCTTAATGGCCGCGGTGTCCTCATCAGGGTCCAGACTGACAGAACCACCTGAGCTTAACACTATCACCAGGCCGGTGACTGAAGCTGCCAGCAGTGCAGTCACGTAAACAGCTGTGAAAATGGTGCGCCATGCTGCCCAGCTGAACCATGATAGCTCATACTGGCCAGTTTGTTGGCAGAAACGGAAAGGTACCATACCGAGAACTTGTATAAACCACCACAGAGGCCTCATCGTTGTCCGGAACCGCTGCACACCCTCTTCTCTGCAATAGTTTGCATGTCCTGGGCGTTGCGGTGACAGTGTCCCGCTGTGGCTGCTTCTAGTCGCAAAGTTATTGATGACTTCTTCAGTGTCTATTTCTTTTTCTTTTCCTACCTCCACTTGAGTGAGGAAATTTAATTGTTTCTCCTTTATCGCCCAAGGGAGGTGAGACTTACGAGGGGAGGTCGTGAGAACCATTGTGATGGAGCTGAGCCACCGTGAATCCGACGATGCTAAGAACTTGAAATTCAGTGAATCAGCTGACTGACCCTCGCTTCCCCTAAACATACGTACAGTGTTAACAAGCTCAACGCATTGAGGCTCTACAGTATATTTCCAGTGGACTTGTGTAGCGTTTATGTGAGATATGCTGCGTGACGTCTGTTGCAGGATTACACATTCAAATCTGCCCTGTGGCTTGAGTATCGTGAGTGCGTTGATTCCTCTCTGTGGAGTGACTGACTCAGTCTTTAAGATGTGTGGCTTCTAAGAAGAAAAGTGAGTATTGCGCATGCTCTGATCAATACAGAAATATTTACCTTTCTAAAAAGCCATTTATATAGCAATTCTTGTCTGACACGTTTTCAGTCAAAAGAAGCAGTGTGTGTGTGTGTGTGTGTGTGTGTGTGTGTGTGTGTGTGTGTGTGTGTGTGTGTGTGTGTGTGTGTAAGTAAATATTTATTGCTACAGGTATACAAAATATGAACAGAGATAGCATTATAACAAACTGTCCATCGAGCCGAGGCTCCTTGATGGGAAGAATAAGTTTGAATATTATGCTTTCAGCGTGCTACAAAAGAAAAAAAAAAAAACTATATACATACATATACGTACACCTTCATATATATATCATACATATTTTATATATCTCATGCGCGTACACACACATGTGGATATGCACTGCCATGTACATATTTACAAATACATAACGCGCACAAGTACACATACATGCGTATATATATATATATATATATATATATATATATATATATATATATATATATATATATATATATATATATATATATATATATATATATATATATATATATATATATATATATATATATATATATATATATATATAATCACGAGATTTGAGACAAGAAAACTGTACAATATGGTTAAGTTTACAAATGTTGTTATGCCTGGGTATGAAACTGTGCTGAGTACTCTAGTATAATTACTCCCAGTGAGATCTAAAGCACTGTTCAGGGGGTGCTGTGAACTTATCATTAAATCCAGCTGTGACCTCACTGAACGTTTCCCTTTGTGTCTCACAACACAAGGGGGCAGTCACAGCCTGCCCTCTAAAGACAACTCTCTTCCTCCACACAAAACTACAAGCACCTAATAACACACACACCCTTCACTCAAAATTTTTAAAATCATCATGGCAACTCCTACACCAGCCTCGGAGTCCCCATCTGAGGAGGGGACCATAAATGTCCCCAGGTCGGATTGCCTTTCTGTCGACGACCCTAAGTGTCTTGACACCCCCCTCAACTTTTTCTTCATTAACTTCTGCAACATTCGCGGTCTAAGATCTAATTTTCAATCTGTAGAACACCACCTCTCCTCTTCTAAACCTCATCTTCTTTTCCTCACTGAAACTCAGGTGTCTGAGGCAACTGACAGTAGCCCCTTTTCTGTTCCCTCCTACTTTCTCTATCCTCATTTTCGATCCAAACCTGGATGCTTCGTTTATGTGCGCAATGACTTAACCTGCTCTCGTGCCCACGCTCTTGAATCTTCCGAGTTTTCCACCATCTGGCTACGACTACAGAGTCACTCTCATACTAAATTTATCTGTGCTGTATACCTCTCACCTATCTCCTCTGACTATAAGAAATTCTTTGACTACTTAACTTCCAAAGTGGAGCACATTCTGACCCTCTTCCCTTTTGCAGAGATCTCCATTCTTGGAGACTTCAATGTTCACCACCAGCTTTGGCTTTCCTCTCCCTTCACTGACCATCCTGGTGAACTAGCCTACAACTTTGCTATCCTTCATGACCTAGAGCAATTGGTGCAACACCCTACTCGTATTCCTGACCGTCTTGGATATATGCCCAACATTCTTGACCTTTTCCTGACCTCTAATACTTCTGCTTATGCTGTCACCCTTTCTTCTCCGTTGGGCTCCTCCGATCACAATCTCATATCTTTATCTTGTCCTATCACTCCAATCCCTCCTCAGGATCCCCCTAAGCGAAGGTGCCTGTGGCGTTTTGCCCCTGCTAGTTGGGGGGACCTGAGGAGGTATTTTGCTAATTTTCCTTGGAATGACTACTGCTTTCGTGTCAGAGACCCGTCTTTGAGCGCATAACAGAGGTGATAGTGTCTGGCATGGAGGCATACATTCCTCACTCTTTTTCTCGTCCTAAACCTTCTAAACCTTGGTTTAACACAGCTTATTCTCGTGCTATACATGATAGAGAGGTGGCCCACAAAAGGTACTTAAGCCTTCCATCACCAGAATCTCATGCACTTTATATTTCTGCCCGGAACCATGCCAAGTCTGTTCTCCAACTAGCCAAAACTCCTTCATTAACAGAAAATGTCAAAACCTTTCAAGATCTAACTCCCCTCGTGATTTCTGGCATCTAGCCAAAAATATCTCCAATAACTTTGCTTCTTCTTCTTTCCCTCCTCTATTTCAACCAGATGGCACCACTGCTATCACATCTATTTCTAAAGGTGAACTCTTTGCTCAAACCTTTGCTAAAAACTTTACCTTGAACGATTCTGGGCTTGTTCCTCCCTCTCCTCCACCCTCTGACCACTTCATGCCACCTATTAAAGTTCTTCGCAATGATGTTTTCCATGCCCTCGCTGGCCTAAACCCTCGGAAGGCTTATGGACCTGATGGGGTCCCTCCTATTGTTTTCCGAAACTGTGCCTCCGTGCTTGCACCTTGCCTAGTCAAACTCTTTCAGCTCTGTCTGTTAACATCTACCTTTCCTTCTTGCTGGAAGTTTGCCTACATTCAACCTGTTCCTAAAAAGGGTGACCGTTCTAATCCCTCAAACTACCGTCCTATTGCTTTAATATCCTGCCTATCTAAAGTTTTTGAATCTATCCTCAACAGGAAGATTCTTAAACATCTATCACTTCACAACCTTCTATCTGATCGCCAGTATGGGTTCCGTCAAGGCCGCTCTACTGGTGATCTTCTGGCTTTCCTTACTGAGTCTTGGTCATCCTCTTTTAGAGATTTTGGTGAAACTTTTGCTGTTGCCTTGGACATATCAAAAGCTTTTGATAGAGTCTGGCACAAAGCTTTGATTTCCAAACTACCCTCCTACGGTTTCTATCCTTCTCTCTGTAACTTCATCTCAAGTTTCCCCTCTGACCGTTCTATTGCTGCTGTGGTAGACGGTCACTGTTCTTCTCCTAAATCTATTAGCAGTGGTGTTCCTCAGGGTTCTGTCCTGTCACCCACTCTCTTCTTATTATTCATTAATGATCTTCTAAACCAAACTTCTTGTCCTATCCACTCCTACGCTGATGATACCACCCTGCACTTTTCCACGTCTTTTCATAGACGTCCAACCCTTCAGGAGGTAAACATGCCACGCAGGGAAGCCACAGAACGCCTGACTTCTGATCTTTCTAAAATTTCTGATTGGGGCAGAGCAAACTTGGTATTGTTCAATGCCTCAAAAACCCAATTCCTCCATCTATCAACTCGACACAACCTTCCAGACAACTATCCCCTCTTCTTCAATGACACTCAACTGTCCCCCCACCGCCGCAATATTGCATATCTAGCTGTCTTCTACCGCTATTTTCATGCCAACTGCTCTTCTGATCTTGCTAACTGCATGCCTCCCCTCCTTCCGCGGCCTCGCTGCACAAGACTTTCTTCTTTCTCTCACCCCTATTCTGTCCACCTCTCTAATGCAAGAGTTAACCAGTATTCTCAATCATTCATCCCTTTCTCTGGTAAACTCTGGAACTCCTTGCCTGCTTCTGTATTTCCACCTTCCTATGACTTGAATTCCTTCAAGAGGGAGGTTTCAAGACACTTATCCACCAATTTTTGACCACTGCTTTGACTCTTTTAAGGGACTGGCTTTTCAGTGGGCATTTTTTCTATTAGATTTTTGTTGCCCTTGGCCAGTATCCTTCCTACATAAAAAAAAAAAAAAAAAAATGCCTCCCCTCCTTCCACGGCCTCGCTGCACAAGACTTTCTTCTTTCTCTCACCCCTATTCTGTCCACCTCTCTAACGCAAGAGTTAACCAGTATTCTCAATCATTCATCCCTTTCTCTGGTAAACTCTGGAACTCCCTGCCTGCTTCTGTATTTCCACTTCCTATGACTTGAATTCCTTCAAGAGGGAGGTTTCAAGACACTTATTCATCAATTTTTGACCACTGCTTTGACCCTTTTATGGGACTGGCATTTCAGTGGGCATTTTTTTTATTAGATTTTTGTTGCCCTTGGCCAGTGTCCTTCCTACATAAAAAAAAAAAAAAAATATATATATATATATATATATATATATATATATATATATATATATATATATATATATATATATATATATATATATATATATATATATATATATATATATATATATATATATATATATATATATATATATATATTAAGGGTATAAATGGGCAGGAGATTTTCTCTCAAGCATATTTCATTAAAGGCGATGGCAAGCTCTGCATTTATTATTTTCTTCAAGGTAGTTTCTCTATACCTTAGCAGTGTCTTGTATTCTTTTTCAAGAATGCTTATGGTTTGGCCGTAGCTAATCATGGATGCTAGATCCGGATTTCGGGTCCCTTGACCCTTCTTCAGTACCTGGTGGTTGTTCTCTCTGCGGTGTTGGTGGTGAGAATAAGGTTGTCTACAATGCAATACAACAAAGAGAGAAAAGATGGGGAGGGGGAAGTGGGGATAGTGGGAAGAATAGGAGGGTGATAAGAAGGGAATTGTAGTAGGAGAAATAGTCACTGGGGCTTGACCCCGGCGCAATTTGAATTTTTGTTTTGTTATTAGGAAGGACGTCTATTGTACCGTGATATGTTTATGGTAAAGTGGCAAGGGAGACAAGGTCCTCATCAGGGGAAGCAGGAGAGCTCGCCACCAGCCGAGCAAGCCAAGCCCAACACAGCCACAGCCACGGACGCCGCCCACCCACCCAAAACCCAGGGCCAAACACCGCACAGGTTCGGGGCCAGACTATCCAGAGCCTGCACCATCAGGATTTGAAAGATGAGTGAAGGACAGTCAGAGTAAAAAGTTTTTTTTTTTTTTTTTTTTTTGTGCTTTTATTGGTTCAAAGAAGGACAGAGGAAGAAGTACATCCGTATAGCGGAGGGACCTAAAGTTTTACGTGGGTTCCGAACCACGGATAGTAGTAGAGTGATTTGGTGATGGCAGGGATCTTTATTGCATGATGTGATGGGTGAAGAAACGGTGTCGGTCCTTTCTGCTCGTGTCCTGTGACTCTTCCTGCAAAAAGGCCAACCTGCTAAAGAAAAGAAAAAATAAAAAATCTCGTGGTGTTATGTGCATGGTGAGGGTGAGGATGGTTTGTGATAATGATTGACGTGATGGTAGGAAGGGCATTGACAGAGGCTCGAAAGGCTCCCTCACCGCAGCGAGGGGTCAAATCTACCACCATCTGTTTGCACACGGTAAGTCGCCGGTGGTGGGGGGAAAATGGGGATTCCTGCATGGATGCTTCCAGGGCCCCGCCCCACCATCTCTTGACTACCTTCCTGCCCAGTACTTGCCGCACCCAACTACCTCTGTGTGGGGGGTGAAGTGGCTTCCACTGAATGGTGTGGTTACCGTCCCCATCATCAGTACTGGCCGCTCCTTAACTGTCGCGGGGGGTACCGCTACCGGTACTAGGTGTTGGCACACGACCCCACTCCCTCGGTCAGAGGCATGGAATGTTAATGGCGGCGTTTTTTTTTTTTTTTTTTTTTTTTTTTTTTTTTTTTTTTTTTGTCGCGTCCCTTTCCCAGGAGCCGTCCGGTGCCTCCTTAAAACCTAGGCAGCGAGACAGAAAAATAATGCATAAAAACAAAAATATGAATACAAAGCCATAAGACAAAAAATATGAAAAAACCACTAGGTGTTGGCACACGGGCCCGCCCATGTGAACGAGAGAACGACGATGTTACTTACTTTTACTTTTACTTTAATTAGAGAAAGAAGGTGAATGAAGAAGAGTTTGGACAGAGGAAGGTGTATAGTTAGAAATGGAAAGACTGTAGAGAGAAAAGACTGTGGGCAGACCACATTGCTATTTTTTATATAGGAGGTTTTCTGTCTGTCTGCATCGGTGGTTCAGTGGTGTCACGACTATGTTGTCTGCTCTCTGCACGCTTTATTTGCAACCCGCACGGGATCAGAACGAGCTACGCACTATGGGCGGAGCCGCTGATTGGCTGCTTTGTCGCGTGGCTCGGTGAGGTTGCCGCTTCGTTTTTCTTTCTTGATTTCTTCATGCTTGGTAGGGCTTGAAGGTCTTCTGACTGAGTGTTTAACTTCGGATTATTTTCTTTTATGTGGAGGGCTTCTAAGATGCTTAGGCGTCGTCCATCGTTGCATCCATCGATTATTTTTTGTGCTTTCTACTAGGGTTTTTCTTGTAATAGCGATGCCATGTACTTCCATTAGATGTTTTTTTAGGCGCGCCTGCTGCTAAGTGCATTGTTAACCGTCGAGAGAGTTTTGTAGTAGTCATGCCGATGTAAGATGATGGTAGGACTTCGCAGTTTCCTTGTTTGCAAGTAAATCTATATACGACCTGTGACTTCTGCGAATCTTCTCTCTTGGTTTCGGGGCTGTTCTTGATAAGGAGGTGGCTCGTTTTCTTGTTTTTTGTAGCAAATTTGAAGTTTCAGTCTTCTTTCAGGATCCGATGGCCTTATGTTGTTCTTGATTGTTCTTGTTATTATTCTCTCGTCCTCTTGGTGTGCTGTTGAGTAGAACGCTCGATATAAGATGACTCTTTATTTTCGCTGTTATTGTTGTTGTTGTTATTGTTGTTGTTGTTATTGTTGTTGTTGTACCAACGTTCGAAGATTCTCTTGGTTTGTTTCTCGATGTCTTTTTCTCTGAAGCCGTTTTTTTTTTTTTTTTTTTTTTTTTTTTTTTTAGGTGATCATGGAAGATGCCTTATCTTAATAAAATATTGATGGCGTATGTTAAAGGAATCATCAAATGCATGTACGTGTGTTTTAAGGTTTTTGGTGACATTTAGTCATATCCTGGACTTTCTGAATTTAGACCTTTTAAAAAGTTTTTACCTCGTTAGTATTTGTTGGAATCATGTACATGGAGAATGAAGTAGAGTGATTCAGATATTTCTTATAATCTAAGTCAAGAATATCTTCCAATTTACCGAAATTTAAAAGATATTAATTAAAGCAAGATTAAATATTTTCGCGTAGAGGATCCAATGTTCAATATTTGCTGATCTTAGTATTTTTGTTAGATTGTTTCTGTATTTCTTGTATGTTTCTCTGTAGGTTAGGGACCATTTACTTGAAAGTGTTGCTAGCCTATTTTTTCGCTTATGCATCTTTTTTTAATGCGAGAATGATGTTAGGATTGATGACTTGTTTCTTTTCACGCAGACTCTCTTGACTAGAAAATGTTTTTGAAATAGTACATTAAACTCAATAAAATTTTTTTTAAAAAGTATTGAAAGATTCATTGGGACAATTACTTTCCAAAACTTTATTCCAATTTATTTGTTCAAATTCACCGTTAAAATTATTTAGTACTATTTCACTTATCATTCTCTTATTCATATAATGTGGTTGTTGATTTGCATGATAATTAAATACAGATAATACTGGAACGTGAACCGAAATTTCTAAACTATGTAATTACCAAAACTGGTCTGTGATTGAGTAGTCCAGATATGATCAATAAGTGAAGCAGATGTGTTTATGATTCTTGTAGGTTTAGTGGTTAATGGAAATAATGAGAAGGAATACATTAGATTAAAAAATTCCTGAATAATAATTTAATTTAATGTTAGTAAATCTAAATTAAAATCTCCAAGTACATAAAACTCTTCAAATTTCTTATTGTAGGCTAATAGAAACATTTCCGCGAGGACATCAATAAACTTATTAATACTCCCACTTGGTGATCTATATATACATATCAGTAGTGTTTTTTTTTTTTTTATTCATTATTGTAGCCTTGTACCCAATGTATTCAATATAATTATTTGTTTGTTTGTTTGTTTGTTTGTTTGTTTGTTTTATTCACTTAGCTCTATTGGAAGAAAATTATGAGGGACATATAAAGCCACACCTCCCCCGTGTGTGTTTCTGCATCCAGTTAACAGACTGTAACCAGGCAGCTGGTACATGGAAGAGAGGTTCGGACTTAATCTGACTTCTGTAAGGTCAATGACATTATAAGTAGTGTTGATGTTACATAAAACTGTGTCAACAAAGGACTGAAAAATGGTTGGAATAGATCTGATATTAACGGTTAAGCTAATAAATTGCATTAGATGGTAAGGAAATGTTTTCTGGATAAATATACTGAGATTTCGGAGAGTCTGCGTGATTGAATTGCGTGCAACAATTATCGATGTCGAAATTTATGTTATATTTATCTTCATTTTCAAAACATCATGATCATTAATATCTGAAGTACTTGGTGACACTAGAGTGGGTAGTAAATTTACGTTGTCGTGGTGATATTATTAATATTATTATTGCCAACATTCATCCAATAAAAACAATAATAATAATAATAATAATAATAATAATAATAATAATAATAATGATAATAATAATAATAATAATAATAATAATAATAATAATAATAATAATGTCAATAGTAGTAGTAGTAGCAGCAGCAGTAGTAATAGTAGTAGTAGTAGTAGTAGTAGTAGTAGTAGTAGTAGTAGTAATACCAGCAGCAACAGCAGCATTCATAATGATTTTTGCCAATAAGAAATAGTAGCCGTAGTAATAGTAGCAGTAGTAGTAGTAGAAGGAGGAGTAATAGTAGTAGTAGTAGTAGTAGTAGTAGTAGTAGTAGTAGTAGTAACTCTTCTGACTATAAGAAATTCTTTGACTACTTAACTTCCCAAAGTGGAGCACATTCTGATTCTCTTCCCTTTTGACGAGATCTCCATTCTTGGAGACTTCAGTGTTCACCACCAGCTTTGGCTTTCCTCTCCCTTCACTGACCATCCTGGTGAACTAGCCTTCAACTTTGCTATCCTCCACAACCTAGAGCAACTGGAGCAACAACCTACTCATATTCCTGACCGTCTTGGAGATACGCCCAACATTCTTGGCCTTTTCCTAACCTCTAATCCTTCTGCTTATGCTGTCACCCTCTCTTCTCCATTGGGCTTCTCTGATCACAATCTCATATCTGTATCTTGTTCCATCACTCTAATCCCTCCTCAGGATACCCATAAGCGGAGGTGCCTCTGGCGTTTTGCCTCTGCTAGTTGAGGGGGAACTGAGGAGGTAGATACACCCAACATTCTCGACCTTTTCCTAACCTGTAATCCTGCTTATGCTGTCACCCTATCTTCTCCATTGGGCTCCTCCGATCACAATCTCATATCTGTATCATGTCCTATCACTCCAATCCCTTCTCAGGATCTCCATAGCCGGAGGTGCCTCTGGCGTTTTGCCTCTGCTAGTTGGGGGGACATGAGAAGGTATTTTGCTGATTTTCCTTGGAATGATCACTGCTCTTATGTCAGAGATCCGTCTCTGTGTGCCGAGCGCATAACAGAGGTGATACTGTCTGGCATGGAAGCATACATTCCTCACTCTTTTTCTCGACCTAAGCCTACCAAACCTTGGTTTAATACTGCCTATTCTCGTGTTATAAATGATAGAGAGGTGGCCCACAAAAGGTACTTAAGGCTTCCATCACCAGAATCTCATGCACTTTATATTTCTGCCCGGAACCATGCCAAGTCTGTTCTCCAACTAGCCAAAAACTCCTTCATTAATGGAAAATGTCAAAATCTTTCAAGATCTAACTCCCCTCGTGACTTCTGGGATCTAGGCAAAAACATCTCAATAACTTTGCTTATTCTTCTTTCGTCCTTTATTTCAATCAAATGGCACCACTGCTATCACATATATCTCTAAAGCTGAACTCTTTGCTCAAACCTTTGCTAAAAACTCTACCTTGGACGATTCAGGACTTGTTCCTCCCTCTCCTCCACCCTCTGATTACTTCATGCTACCTGTTAAAATTCTTCGCAACGATGTTTTCCATGCCCCCGCTGGCCTTAACCTCCGGAAGGCTTATGGACCTGAAGGGGTCCCCCCTATTGTTCTATGAGACTGTGCCTCTGTGCTTGCACCTTGCCTAGTCAAACTCTTTCAACTTTGTTTGTCAACATCTACCTTTCCTTCTTGCTGGAAGTTTACATATATTCAGTCTGTTCCTCAAAAGGATGACCGTTCTAATCCCTCAAACTAGCGTCCTATTGTTTTAATTTCCTGCCTATCTAAAGGTTTTGAATCTATCCTCAACAGGAAGATTCTTAAACATCTATCACTTCACAACCTTCTATTTGATCGCCACTATGGGTTCCATCAAGGTGGATTTACTGGTGATCTTCTGGCTTTCCTTACTGAGCCTTGGTCATCCTCTTTTAGAGATCTTGGTGAAGCTTTTGTTGTTGCCTTAGACATATCAGAAGCTTTTGATAGAGTCTGGCACAAAGCTTTGATTTCCAAACTGCCCTCCATATAGCTTCTATCCTTCTCTCTGTAACTTCATCTCAAGTTTCCTTTCCGACCGTTCTATTGCTGTTGTGGTAGACGGTCACTGTTCTTCTCCTAAAACTATTAACAGTGGTGTTCCTCAGGGTTCTGTCCTGTCATTCCCTCTCTTCTTATTATTCATCAGTGACCTTCTAAACCATTCTTGTCCTATCCCCTCCTACGCTGATGATACCACACTGCAGTTTTCCACGTCTTTTCATAGACGTCCAACCTTTCAGGAAGTAAGCATTTCACGCAGGGAAGCCACAGAACGCCTGACTTCTGATCTTTCTAAAATTTCTGATTGGGGCAGAGAAAATTTGGTATTGTTCAATGACTCAAAAACTCAATTCCTCCATCTATCAGCTCGACACAACTTTCCAGACAACTATCCCCTCTTCTTCAATGACACTCAACTGTCCCCTTCTTTAACACTGAACATCCTCGGTCTATTCTTTACTTATATTCTAAACTGGAAACTTCACATCTTATCTCTATCTAAAACAGCTTCTATGAAGTTAGGTGTTCTGAGACGTCTCTGCCAGTTTTTCTCACCCCCCACCCCCACAGCTGCTAAATCTGTACAAGGGCCTTATCCGTCCATGTATGGCGTATGTTTCACATGTCTGGGTGTACCACTCATATCGCTCTTCTAGACAGGTTGAAATCAAAAGCTTTTTGTCTCATCAACTCCTCTCCTCTAACTGACTGTCTTCAGCCTCTCTCTCATCGCTGCAATATTTTATCTCCCGCGCCCTCGCTGCACAAGACTTTCTTCTTTCTCTCACTCCTATTCTATCCACCTCTCTAATGCAAGAGTTAACCAGTGTTCTCAATCATTCATCCCAGGTAGGAACTCCCTGCCTGCTTCTGTATTTCCACCTTCCTATGACTTGAATTCCTTCAAGAGGGAGGTTTCAAGACACATCCTTCAGTTTTTGACTACCGCTTTGGACCCTTTTCTGGGACTGGCATTTCAGTGGGCTTTTTTTTTTTATTGAACTTTTGTTGCCCTTGATCAGTGTCCCTCCTACATAAAAAAAATAGTAATAGTAGTAATAGTAGAATCAGTAGTAGTAGTAGTAGTAGTAGTAGTAGTAGTAGTAGTAGTAGTAGTAGTAGTAGTAGTAGTAATAGTGGCACCAGTAGCAGTAATAGCAGTAACAGCAGAAGCAGCAGCAGCAGCAGCAGTAGTAGTAGTAGTAGTAGTAGTAGTAGTAGTAGTAGTAGTAGTAGTAGTAGTAGTAGTAGTAGTAGTAGTAGTAGCAGCAGCAGCAGCAGCAGCAGCAGCAGTAATACTAAAAGAAGTAGTAGTAGTAGTGTGGTTGGTGTCTTGGTTACCATCCTCCGCAGGAATACTATTAGTACTATTGGTGCTGCTGTCGCCGCATCAGTCTACGCTTGTTTTCGTCTTAGGTGCTGCTCCTTTGGAATGCAATTACTGCTGCTACGATTGGTATTGTTGCTGCTACTGGCATTATAATTTACATTTACATAATAATGTGGTTGGAAGGAAACAAAATTACTCTTCCAGTCAAGGAAGTTACGTAGTTGGGACTCCTTCCATTTTTTTTTTTTTTCTTTCGAATCTCACTCGAGAATAAAACATAAGAAATGCAGAAGCGACGAGTGCTGCTCGATTTGGCTCCCCCAAGGGGTAAGGAAGTACTAATCAGTTAATCAGCAAGTCAGGAGTCATTCTTCCCCTCAATGTTTATTTCTAAGATAAAAAATACAGAAATTGTAAGAGTTGTCTATAACTGTTGCGACGCCATATCACTGCAACACTGATCCCTGACACTGACCTCCTTCTATCCTGTCAGCAGGCCAGTGGTCACCTGCCCTCGGGTTCAATAGAGGTTAAGCTTTCGCGCGCAGGACATTCAATAAGGACTGGCTCTCTACTCTATAAATATACATAGGTATGGAAAAGTAATTGTTTGGGTTTCCATTAGCGGATCCATCGGTCCACTTGGAGATGCCGCATTATCCAAGTGGACCATGTGACTGTGACCGTAAGGATCCACATAGTAGCATTCACTGCCAGGCTAGGAGAAAGCCGCTGCCTGCCACGTGCTATAGTTATCTACTCGCAAAATACTAAAAATTGGAATACAAACACAATAGAAAAATCCGCTTACCATCACTGCGGAAACACTGACCACCAATTTATCCAAGACTGATTTTGTGGGAATTGTTTTATCCGGTCGTTGAATAGTTGTTATTAAGGTTAGAGAAAGATTACTGTCCGTCTCACTCCAGCTACTGGAAGTCTCTCTCTCTCTCTCTCTCTCTCTCTCTCTCTCTCTCTCTCTCTCTCTCTCTCTCTCTCTCTCTCTCTCTCTCTCTCTCTCTCTCTCTCTCTTAAGTCTGATAAGTTGTACCAAGCCAGCACACACCATACAGTCAGAACGGTCCATCAGCCATCGGAGACAGGCTGCACTCATCACAACACCAGCTAATCATTGCCGAGGCGAGTGTGGCACGGCTGCAAAATCGGCAAAATTTTTCGGCTTTATTATTGCTGAGGTGACGTTTCCCATTAATTAGAAATCAACTCTCACAGATTGAGACATGTACAGGTAATTATTTCGGAAACACGATTGTATAATTTTAGAGATGCTATATTTGTTGTATAATTTCATATAGGTACATATTCTCTCTCTCTCTCTCTCTCTCTCTCTCTCTCTCTCTCTCTCTCTCTCTCTCTCTCTCTCTCTCTCTCTCTCTCTCTCTCTCTCTCTCTCTCTGTTCCTACTTAAGCGAGATAGAAAGTTAAGAATATCAATGTAGTTACAATATTCCATTCATTTCAATACACTCTTCTGTTATGAAGTACCTCTTAATCTAAATTATGTGAATACAAGTTCAGGATGGGATGGTTGACAAGACTCTCTCTCTCTCTCTCTCTCTCTCTCTCTCTCTCTCTCTCTCTCTCTCTCTCTCTCTCTCTCTAGCTCTTCATTTCTCGTGCCTTCCGAATAGAATCTTCCAATTTTCTTTTCTTCTCCTTCAGTTCCTTCATCTCCTTCGTCAGCCGTTCTTTCTCGGCAAGGTTTGCTTCCTTGTTCTGGAGGAAGGAAAAAAATCATTAGAGTTCTTCCTTCAGTTCTTTCTCTCACCCCTATTCTGTCCACCTCTCAAGCGTTAACCAGTATTCTCAATCATTGATCCATTTTTCTGGTAAACTCTGGAACTCCCTGCCTGCTTCTGTATTTCCACCTTCCTATGACATGAACTCCTACAAGAGGGAGGCTTCAAGACACTTATCCTTCAATTTTTGACCACCGCTTCGGACCCTATTCGGCATCTCAGTGGGCTTTTTTTTTTTTTTTTTTTTTAGATTTTTGTTGCCCTTGGCCGGTGTCCCTCCTACATAAAAAAAAATGCTACAAAGTAATGATGATGATGATGTTGATGATGATAATAATAATAATAATAATAATAATAATAATAAGAAGAAGAAGAAGAAGAAGAAGAAGAAGAAGAAGAAGAAGAAGAAGAAGAAGAATTTAACAAGAACAACAACAGAATACCCACCAGCTGGAGGACGGATGTTAGCTGTTGCATCCTCTCAGTGGTGATGTGGTGGAGGACTCGCTCTACCTGCTGCCTGTCCTCTTCATCAACCTGCTCGGTGCCCCGAACCACCTGGAAAGGAGGTTGGACAGAGGGATTGATAGGAAAATATGAAAAAAGGTAAGGTAAAAAATAGGAGAGAGAGAAAAAAAAAGGAGGAAAGGGAATTATAAGGTAGACAATAAGACACACACACACACACACACACACACACACACACACACACACACACACACACACACACACAGAGAGAGAGAGAGAGAGAGAGAGAGAGAGAGTCATAGAGATAAATTATGGTAGTACTAATATTAATAACGTAATATTGTATCCCATATAATTTCTTTACAAGAGCTCAAATGACACTTCCCCTCTTTGGTTACGCATTGAAACAGCAGGTATTTTCACCATGCATGTGTTCACAAATTTGTATTCCAAGCTCATAAAGTATTCGCTACATAATTTTTCTGTTCATGGCTCAACTTACAAGAGTAAACGCCTCGACGGTCTTGCTAGCGGCACAGGATACCTGATCTTGAAGGGATGAGCTGGTTGGTTGATCCATGAGGGCTGTGAGTAGTTCGTCAAGATGTGTGAGAGATGCTGACAAACTCCTTCGTTCTGTTGGACATTCCACTGCAACATGGATATGGGAGATACTTTAGAGAGAGAGAGAGAGAGAGAGAGAGAGAGAGAGAGAGAGAGAGAGAGAGAGAGAGAGAGAGAGAGAGAGAGAGAGAGAGAGAGTGGTATAAACGGCTCTAAATCCGAGTGGGGTCATGTAATTAGTAGGGTGCCACACGGATCAGTATTATGGCCACTGGATAGTGGAATTAGTAGTTATGTTAGTAAATTTGCGGATGACACAGATAGATAGATTGATTAGGTCAGAATCGGATGCCATCGCCTTGCAGGCAGATTTAGATAGGATGAATGAATGGACGGACAGATGGCAAATGCAGTTTAATATCAACAAATGCAAAGTACTTAGCGTAGGTAGAGGAAACATATAGTAGGTACACAATAAACAACGAAACTCTGGTAGGTTCAGGATACGAAAAAGATTTAGGAGTTATAGTTAGCTCTGAACTCCGTCTAGGAAAGCAATGCATAGAGGCCAGAAACAGGTCAAATAGGGTATTAGGATTAATTTTTAGGAGTGTTAAAAGTAGAAGGCCCGAAGTAATATTAAAGTTATATTTGTCGCTAGTCATATTTCATCTAGAATACGCTGTGCATGTGCAGTTCTAGTCCCTGCATTACAGGAAAGAAATAGGTCTATTAGAATCAGTACAAAGGAGAACGACTAAAAGGATACAGGGGATGAGGAGTGTTCCTTACGAGGCGAGACTGAAGCTGTTAAATTTACATTCCTTAGAGGGACGTAGGTTAAGAGGAGACCTGATAGAAGTCTTTAAGTGGTATAAAGGGGACGTAAGCAAAATTCTTAGGATTAGCAACCAGGACAGAACAAGAAATAATGGGTGTAAGCTTGAAAAATTTAGGTTTAAGAGATATAGGAAGAAATTGATTTTCAAATAGAGTGGTAGATGAATGGAACGGACTCAATAATCATATTGTTAGTGCTAAGACATTAGGGAGCTTTAAGAGAAAATTAGACTGATTTATGGATGGGGATGATAGGTGGAAATAGGTGGGTATATTTCATACAGGGACTACCACGTGTAAGCATGGTAGCTTCTTGCAGCTTCCCTTATTTCTTGTTCTTATGTTCTTATAAACATGTTCGGTACCATCACTCCCTTAGTTGGAACCCCTTAACGTGGTTGTGGGGCTTGCATGTCCCTATGAGCAGGAGAGCGAGGCTAGACGAGGCTTCAGCCCCTGCTCCTCCCTACGAAGGAGGAGAGGCCTGCCAATGCTAGCAAGGTCGTCAGTAAGGAAACAGACTAAATGGCTCCCGGAGTTAGGCTGCCAGTACGTGTCAGCGGTGCTGCTTACCAGAGGGGTCACCTTTTGAGATCTTCGTGTGTTGGATGGTTGAGTGTCCTGACTGGAACGCGTTGCAGTCCCAGTAGGTGGTTTCCCTTGGCCTCTGGAGCCAATTCATTTATATAATATCATTATAATATCCTTATAAAAATTAATTTAGTCCTTGATGGGCGGTCCACCAGGCCACTTGATCGTGATGGTGATGTGAAGGCTGGAACTCGTACTTCCCCTGCTGTTGCTTCTCATAGTGGGTCAGTTGTTGAGTCTTGACACCGTTATGATAATTAATGTCTATGCATCTATGTCATACCATAATATCCACTTGATTTTCAAGCCTTTCGGAACAGTTTTCCGTATCCGTTTCAGATATGACTGCAATTATCTCTCTAATCGGTATTATGTGACAGTTACATCTGACATTGCTCTTGAGCATCCTGCTCAATCCTTGAGCAACTGCTCTTGAGCATCCTTTCCTAGGATGTCTGGCCGTTTTCCTAAACGTCCGGTACATTGGTGGAACAGTGGTTGCTCTGCTGCTGTGCTGGCGAAGCATACTACTTTCTCAAGACTTCGCCGACATTGAGGAAATCCAGTGCATGGACGCCGTCCGACGTGCTCGAGCTCAGGCTCGTCTGGTCCTAAAGAATGCACAGTGGATATCTTGAAGAGACTATGTCTCCTCGATAACAACTCCGACCCACTTACACAAGTGTGGAATAGAGTTCGCAAGATTTCTGGGAAGTTTTTGGCTCGTTCCCCTCCAGTATTGTCTCATGCTGGTGAGACGGTGGTTGACCCCAAAATGATTGCTGATATATCTGCCGATCGCTTTGCTAACATTTCCAGGAAGAATCCTAATTCACCTATGGCACAGCATCGTCGTCTTTTAGAATTACGTGGAGTTAACTGTGCTTCAGCTGGGGGTGAACCTTATAATGTTCCCTTTTCCATTTCGGTGCTAAAAATGGCTCCATCACAATACAATGAAACGTCTCCAGGCCTTGATGACATCCAGGATGCGTTTTTACGCCACATGCCGGATAGGGCTTATTCGTTTTTATTAGACCTTTTTTTAACTTTATCTGGACTACCGGTGATTTTCCCTTTCCTTGGGGAGTTGCTGTAATTATCCCCATATGAAAGCAGCCTGGAAAAGATCATCAGTGGGCAACCAATTATCGCCCAATTTCCTTAACCTCTTGCATGTGTAAGTTGCTGGAAAAGATGGTAATATGTCAGGCTTATGTGGTACTTGGAAAGAAGGAATTACTTGTCACCTGTTCAACATGGTTTTAGGAAAATGAGGTCTACCTCTGATGTTTCTTTACCTCTGGAATCTTCTATATGTGAAGCATTCGCTAGTAAACAGCATTACGTTACAATATTTTTTTTCTATTTGGAGAAAGCATATGACGGCTTGGTGCCACGGCATTTTACTTAGTCTGTTCGAGTTCAATCTTTGTGGTCGACTCCATTTTTATATATCAGTTTTTTTTTTTTTTTTTTTATTATCTCACGGGTGCAGATTGAAGGCGTTCTGTCTCAAGCTCATCCACAAGAAGATGGCGTGCCAACAGGAAGTATACTTAATGTCACACTTTTCGCTGTGGCTATAAACAGTGTCGTTGGTGTGCTTCCAGACCAGCCTATAATGTCAATGATTTGTCTAACTCCTTTTCTGAGGGGCGGATGCCTTTGAATGAGAGGAAGTTGCAATTAGCAATTAACAGGATTTCTCAGTGGGCTACAATTCGAGGATTTCTCTTCTTGGTTTCGAAGGCTGTGGGTATACACTTTTGTCGTGGTGTTCACCCTGATCCAGACCTATATCTCTATAATAGAAGAACTTCTTGTGTGAAGGAAACTTTTTTCCTGGGACATATTTGACAGTCACCTGACTTAGGTACTTCACCTTCCTTATATTAAGGCAGCCTGTATGAAAGCAATGTCACTCTTCAGAGTTTTGGCTCATACCTCTTGAGGTTCTGACAGACAGACCCTCCTCCTCTTGCACCGAACTCTTATTCTTTCTAAGTTGGAGTATGGTTGTGAAGTTTGCTTATCTGCTACTGAGGCTGGACTTAGTGTGCTGGACTCTGTACACCATGCCGATGTAACTGGTGCGTTCCGCTCACCTCAAAATCCCTAGCTTACTAATGGATGCTGGTGTCCTTCCATTGGACTTCCGTCGTCAGTCCTTATTGTTAAGGTGTTGGTATCAAGTCCAATGTCTTCTCGTATCAGTTTCTTGTGTGGCGCTCTCCCGCGATTCAAGTTTTCAACTATAAGTGTCTCACCCGAGTTTCCCTAAAAGCTTTCGGTTTCAGGGTTGCATCTGCTCTGATGGCATTAAATGCAAGTTTCATTTCTGTTTGTCTTGTAGGTTTCTTAGAATTGGTTACTGGCAATTCCCACACATTTATGTCTGCGGCCCTGCTATTTCTAGTAAGAACTTGTTACCGAATTTTGCATTATTCTTGGAATAATATTCTCCACATTCTGACTCCATCCCTGTTTTTAGGGACAAATCAAAATCAGAAGGTTGAATCGGATTTGGTGTTATCTTTCGTTCATTCAATCGAGACGGTAGCTTCCCCGGTGTTGTCTCTGTTTGTATGGCAGAGCTTTCTGCTATTATCGTAGCTTTAAGAATTATTTTTACTCTTCCCGTCTCATTTTTTTACTATTTTTTTTTTTTTTTTTTTTTTGCGACTCGTAGTGTTCTTTCTGCTGTGAAACATTTTCGTCCTTCTTCCTTTCATACTCTTGTTTTATCGATTCTTGAGCGGCTTTACCTTTTACAGTGTAGAAGATATCACGCTAGGTTTTGCTTGACCCCCAACACATGTTGAAGTTTCGGGGAATAAGAATGTCAGTAGGCTGGCTAAAAGAGACAGGAACTCGGGTTGTTCCTTTCAGGCCCATTCCATTTTACGACTTATATTCCAGTATAAGGGTAGCAGTTCTTGCCAGTTGGCAGAGCAGATGGGAGGATTTCGTTGCCACCACTAAGATGTAAATGATTTCTGTTACTCTCTGTTCGTGGACTTATGCCCATGTACAGAGACTGCACTGACACGTCTCCGGACGGTTCACACGCATCTCACTCATGTCACTGGAACCACAACCTTTTCGTAATGACTGCTTAGTTTCCCTTCCAGTGCGACACTTTCTAGTGGAGTGTCCTAGTCTGGTGAAGCTGCGGGAGCGATACCTTTTCCGTTGCAGCAATGAGGATGGGACTTCCCAGATGTCGCTGATACTTGGAGTGAGGGCCTCCCTCCCTCCCCGGGACATGAGGTCTGTATGTTAATGGAGGAGGGTGATCTTTAAACAAATTATAGATTCCCTTTTAAGTATCTTCTGATTATTTCACCAGTACTATAATGCTGGGTAGAGCTTTAGCCTTGCATCAGACGAACCTGGAAGTATGTAAGGAAGACACACATTGAACAACATTTGGGTTCTAGGGGCCGAGTTAGTGGAGACAGTGTCAGTAACAGTAATGAACAACGCCCAAAATATCTGGGTCGGTGGGATCAGTGCCTTGGGTACGAACAACGTAAGAGGCACTGTTCTTGGTCAGTGGGGTTAGTATCCCTCTTTTAAATTAATTATTTGGAATACCATACCTCTATCTTTTTTTTTTTTTTTTTTTTTTTGTTCAACCCATTTCGTTCTGTATATTCACGTTTTTACTGATTTTTTTTTTTTTTTTAATCTCGACCTAAACCTTCCAAACCTTAGTTAGTTTAACACAGCCTGTTCTCGTGCAATACATGATAGAGAGGTGGCCCACAAAAGGTATTTGAGTCTTGCATCACCTGAATTTCATACACTTTATATTTCTGCCCGGAATCATGTCAAGTCTGTTCTCCAACCACCCAAAAACTCCATTAAAAGAAAGAGTCAAAATCTTTCAAGATCTAATTATCCTCATGATGCCTGGCGCCTAGACAAAAACACCTCCAATAATTTAGCTTCTTTATCTTTCCCTCCTTTATTTCAACTCGATGGCACCACTGCCATCTCATTTATTTCTAAAGCTGAACTCTTCCCCGGGAACCTTTTCTAAAAACTCGTCCCTCTCCTCCACCCTCCAACTACTTCATGCTACCCATTAAGATTCTTAGCAGGGATGTTATCTATGCTCTCTCTGGCCTTAACCCTAAGAGGACTTATGAATGTGATGGGGTCTTGCTATTGTTCTCCGAAAATGTGCCTCCGTGCTTGCACCTTGCCTAGTCATTTTCTTTCAATTCTGTTTATCAACATCTACCTTTCTTTGTTGTTGAAAGTTTGCCTACATTCAACGTGTTCCTAAAAAGGATGACCGTTCTAATCCCTCAAACTACCACCCTATTGCTTTAATTTCCTGCCTCTTTAAAGTTTTTTTTAATCTATCTTCAACAGGAAGATCCTTAAACATCTATCATTTCTCAACCTTATAATTATCTGACCGCCATTATGGGTTCCACTGAGGCCACTCTACTGGTGATCTCTTGGCTTTTCTTATTGAGTCTTGGTCATCCTCTTTTAGGGATTTTGGTGAAATGTTTGTTGTTG
>NC_087161.1:7797500-7815000 GCF_035594125.1 Scylla paramamosain
TTTCTTGTGAAACAGTTGTGCCCGTTCCCTTTGTAGATGATTCTGTTGACTGAGATTCTTCAGAAACAGTGGTCTTAGAGACTTCAGTGGATAACTCTGTTTCCTGTGTTCCTTGTGATACTGTTGTGCCAGTGACCTTTGTAGATGATTCTGTTGACTGAGTTTCTTCTGAAACAGTGGATTCAATCTCTTTGGTGGATGACTCTGTTACTTCAGATTCTCGTGAAACAGTTGTTCCAGTAACCTCTGTAGATGATTCTGTTGGCTGAGTTTCTTCTGAAACTGTTGTCTTGGAAACTCCGGTGGAGAACTCGGTTTCTTTAGTTTCTTGTGAAACAGTTGTGCCCGTTCCCTTTGTAGATGATGCTGTTGGCTGAGTTTCTTCTGAAACAGTGCTCTTAGACACTTCAGTGGATAATTCTGTTTCCTGAGTTCCCTTTGATTCCGTTGTACCAGTGAGCTTTGTAGATGATTCTGTTGACTGAGTTTCTTCTGAAACAGTGGATTCAGTCACTTTGGTGGATGACTTTGTTACTTCAGATCCTCGTGAAACAGTTGTTCCAGTAACCTCTGTAGATGATTCTGTTGGCTGAGTTTCTTCTGAAACTGTTGTCTTGGAAACTCCGGTGGAGAACTCGGTTGCTTTAGTTTCTTGTGAAACAGTTGTGCCCGTTCCCTTTGTAGATGATTCTGTTGACTGAGATTCTTCAGAAACAGTGGTCTTAGACACTTCAGTGGATAACTCTGTTTCCTGTGTTCCTTGTGATACTGTTGTGCCAGTGACCTTTGTAGATGATTCTGTTGACTGAGTTTCTTCTGAAACAGTGGATTGAGTCACTTTGGTGGATGACTCTGTTACTTCAGATCCTCGTGAAACAGTTGATCCAGTAACAGTAACCTCTGTAGATGATTCTGTTGGCTGAGTTTCTTCTGAAACTGTTGTCTTGGAAACTTCGGTGGAGAACTCGGTTGCTTTAGTTTCTTGTGAAACAGTTGTGCCCGTTCCCTTTGTAGATGATGCTGTTGGCTGAGTTTCTTCTGAAACAGTGGCCTTAGACACTTCAGTTGATGACTCTGTTTCTTCAGTCACTTGTGAAACAGTTGTACCCGTGACCTTTGTGGATGATTCTGTTGACTGAGATTCTTCAGAAACAGTGGTCTTAGACACTTCAGTGGATAATTCTGTTTCCTCAGTTCCCTTTGATTCCGTTGTGCCAGTGAGCTTTGTAGATGATTCTGTTGACTGAGATTCTTCAGAAACAGTGGTCTTAGAGACTTCAGTGGATAACTCTGTTTCCTGTGTTCCTTGTGATTCTGTTGTGCCAGTGACCTTTGTAGATGATTCTGTTGACTGAGTTTTTTCTGAAACAGTGGATTGAGTCACTTTGGTGGATGACTCCGTTACTTCAGATCCTCGTGAAACAGTTGTTCCAGTAACCTCTGTAGATGATTCTGTTGGCTGAGTTTCTTCTGAAACTGTTGTCTTAGAAACTTCGGTGGAGAACTCGGTTGCTTTAGTTTCTTGTGAAACAGTTGTGCCCGTTCCTTTTGTAGAAGATGCTGTTGGCTGAGTTACTTCTGAAACAGTGGTCTTAGACACTTCAGTTGATAATTCTGTTTCTTGAGTTCCCTTTGACTCTGTTGTGCCAGTGAGCTTTGTAGATGATTCTGTTGACTGAGTTTCTTCTGAAACAGTGGTCTTAGATACTTCAGTTGATGACTCTGTTTCTTCAGTCACTTGTGAAACAGTTGTACCCGTGACCTTTGTGGATGATTCTGTTGACTGAGATTCTTCAGAAACAGTGGTCTTAGACACTTCAGTGGATAATTCTGTTTCCTGAGTTCCCTTTGATTCCGTTGTACCAGTGAGCTTTGTAGATGATTCTGTTGACTGAGTTTCTTCTGAAACAGTGGATTCAGTCACTTTGGTGGATGACTCTGTTACTTCAGATCCTCGTGAAACAGTTGTTCCAGTAACCTCTGTAGATGATTCTGTTGGCCGAGTTTCTTCTGAAACAGTGGTCTTAGACACTTCAGTTGATGACTCTGTTTCTTCAGTCACTTGTGAAACAGTTCTATCCGTGACCTTTGTGGATGATTCTGTTGACTGAGATTCTTCAGAAACAGTGGTCTTAGACACTTCAGTGGATAATTCTGTTTCCTCAGTTCCCTTTGATTCCGTTGTGCCAGTGAGCTTTGTAGATGATTCTGTTGACTGAGTTTTTTCTGAAACAGTGGACTGAGTCACTTTGGTAGATGACTCCGTTTCTTCAGATCCTCGTGAAACAGTTGTTCCAGTAACCTCTGTAGATGATTCTGTTGGCTGAGTTTCTTCTGAAACTGTTGTCTTGGAAACTTCGGTGGAGAACTCGGTTGCTTTAGTTTCCTGTGAAACAGTTGTGCCCGTTCCTTTTGTAGATGATGCTGTTGGCTTAGTTTCTTCTGAAACAGTGGTCTTAGACACTTCAGTGGATAATTCTGTTTCTTGAGTTCCCTTTGACTCTGTTGTGCCAGTGAGCTTTGTAGATGATTCTGTTGACTGAGTTTCTTCTGAAACAGTGGATTCAGTCACTTTGGTGGATGACTCTGTTACTTCAGATCCTCGTGAAACAGTTGTTCCAGTAACCTTTGTAGATGATTCTGTTGGCTGAGTTTTTTCTGAAACAGTGGTCTTAGACACTTCAGTTGATGACTCTGTTTCTTCAGTCACTTGTGAAACAGTTGTACCTGTGACCTTTGTGGATGATTCTGTTGATTGAGATTCTTCAGAAACAGTGGTCTTAGACACTTCAGTGGATAATTCTGTTTCCTGAGTTCCCTTTGATTCCGTTGTGCCAGTGAGCTTTGTAGATGATTCTGTTGACTGAGTTTCTTCTGAAACAGTGGATTCAGTCACTTTTGTTGATGACTCCGTTACTTCAGATGCTCGTGAAACAGTTGTTCCAGTAACCTCTGTAGATGATTCTGTTGACTGAGTTTCTTCTGAAACTGTTGTCTTGGAAACTTCGGTAGAGAACTCTGTTTCTTGTGTTTCTTGTGAAACAGTTGTGCCCGTTCCCTTTGTAGATGATTCTGTTGACTGAGATTCTTCAGAAACAGTGGTCTTAGAGACTTCAGTGGATAACTCTGTTTCTTGTGTTCCTTGTGATTCTGTTGTGCCAGTGACCTTTGTAGATGATTCTGTTGACTGAGTTTTTTCTGAAACAGTGGATTGAGTCACTTTGGTGGATGACTCCGTTACTTCAGATCCTCGTGAAACAGTTGTTCCAGTAACCTCTGTAGATGATTCTGTTGGCTGAGTTTCTTCTGAAACTGTTGTCTTGGAAACTTCGGTGGAGAACTCGGTTGCTTTAGTTTCTTGTGAAACAGTTGTGCCCGTTCCTTTTGTAGATGATGCTGTTGGCTGAGTTTCTTCTGAAACAGTGGTCTTAGACACTTCAGTGGATAATTCTGTTTCTTGAGTTCCCTTTGACTCCGTTGTGCCAGTGAGCTTTGTAGATGATTCTGTTGACTGAGTTTCTTCTGAAACAGTGGATTCAGTCACTTTGGTGGATGACTCTGTTACTTCAGATCCTCGTGAAACAGTTGTTCCAGTAACCTTTGTAGATGATTCTGTTGGCTGAGTTTCTTCTGAAACTGTTGTCTTAGACACTTCAGTTGATGACTCTGTTTCTTCAGTCACTTGTGAAACAGTTGTGCCCGTTCCCTTTGTAGATGATTCTGTTGACTGAGATTCTTCAGAAACAGTGGTCTTAGACACTTCAGTGGATAATTCTGTTTGCTGTGTTCCTTGTGATTCTGTTGTGCCAGTGACCTTTGTAGATGATTCTGTTGACTGAGTTTTTTCTGAAACAGTGGATTCAGTCACTTTGGTGGATGACTCCGTTACTTCAGATCCTCGGGAAACAGTTGTTCCAGTAACCTCTGTAGATGATTCTGTTGGCTGAGTTTCTTCTGAAACTGTTGTCTTGGAAACTTCGGTGGAGAACTCGGTTGATTTAGTTTCTTGTGAAACAGTTGTGCCCGTTCCTTTTGTAGTTGATGCTGTTGGCTGAGTTTCTTCTGAAACAGTGGTCTTAGACACTTCAGTTGATAATTCTGTTTCTTGAGTTCCCTTTGACTCCGTTGTGCCAGTGAGCTTTGTAGATGATTCTGTTGACTGAGTTTCTTCTGAAACAGTGGATTCAGTCACTTTGGTGGATGACTCTGTTACTTCAGATCCTCGTGAAACAGTTGTTCCAGTAACCTCTGTCGATGATTCTGTTGACTGAGTTTCTTCTGAAACTGTTGTCTTGGAAACTTCGGTAGAGAACTCTGTTTCTTGTGTTTCTTGTGAAACAGTTGTGCCCGTTGCCTTTGTAGATGATTCTGTTGACTGAGATTCTTCAGAAACAGTGGTCTTAGAGACTTCAGTGGATAACTCTGTTTCCTGTGTTCCTTGTGATTCTGTTGTGCCAGTGACCTTTGTAGATGATTCTGTTGACTGAGTTTTTTCTGAAACAGTGGATTCAGTTACTTTTGTTGACGACTCCGTTACTTCAGATGCTCGTGAAACAGTTGTTCCAGTAACCTCTGTAGATGATTCTGTTGGCTGAGTTTCTTCTGAAACTGTTGTCTTGGAAACTTCGGTGGAGAACTCGGTTGCTTTAGTTTCTTGTGAAACAGTTGTGCCCGTTCCTTTTGTAGATGATGCTGTTGGCTTAGTTTCTTCTGAAACAGTGGTCTTAGACACTTCAGTGGATAATTCTGTTTCTTGAGTTCCCTTTGACTCTGTTGTGCCAGTGAGCTTTGTAGATGATTCTGTTGACTGAGTTTCTTCTGAAACAGTGGATTCAGTCACTTTGGTGGATGACTCTGTTACTTCAGATCCTCGTGAAACAGTTGTTCCAGTAACCTTTGTAGATGATTTTGTTGGCTGAGTTTTTTCTGAAACAGTGGTCTTAGACACTTCAGTTGATGACTCTGTTTCTTCAGTCACTTGTGAAACAGTTGTACCTGTGACTTTTGTGGATGATTCTGTTGATTGAGATTCTTCAGAAACAGTGGTCTTAGACACTTCAGTGGATAATTCTGTTTCCTGAGTTCCCTTTGATTCCGTTGTGCCAGTGAGCTTTGTAGATGATTCTGTTGACTGAGTTTCTTCTGAAACAGTGGATTCAGTTACTTTTGTTGACGACTCCGTTACTTCAGATGCTCGTGAAACAGTTGTTCCAGTAACCTCTATAGATGATTCTGTTGACTGAGTTTCTTTTGAAACTGTTGTCTTGGAAACTTCGGTAGAGAACTCTGTTTCTTGTGTTTCTTGTGAAACAGTTGTGCCCGTTCCCTTTGTAGATGATTCTGTTGACTGAGATTCTTCAGAAACAGTGGTCTTAGAGACTTCAGTGGATAACTCTGTTTCTTGTGTTCCTTGTGATTCTGTTGTGCTAGTGACCTTTGTAGATGATTCTGTTGACTGAGTTTTTTCTGAAACAGTGGATTGAGTCACTTTGGTGGATGACTCCGTTACTTCAGATCCTCGTGAAACAGTTGTTCCAGTAACCTCTGTAGATGATTCTGTTGGCTGAGTTTCTTCTGAAACTGTTGTCTTGGAAACTTCGGTGGAGAACTCGGTTGCTTTAGTTTCTTGTGAAACAGTTGTGCCCGTTCCCTTTGTAGATGATGCTGTTGGCTGAGTTTCTTCTGAAACAGTGGTCTTAGACACTTCAGTGGATAATTCTGTTTCTTGAGTTCCCTTTGACTCCGTTGTGCCAGTGAGCTTTGTAGATGATTCTGTTGACTGAGTTTCTTCTGAAACAGTGGATTCAGTCACTTTGGTGGATGACTCTGTTACTTCAGATCCTCGTGAAACAGTTGTTCCAGTAACCTTTGTAGATGATTCTGTTGACTGAGTTTCTTCTGAAACTGTTGTCTTAGAAACTTCGGTAGAGAACTCTGTTTCTTGTGTTTCTTGTGAAACAGTTGTGCCCGTTCCCTTTGTAGATGATTCTGTTGACTGAGATTCTTCAGAAACAGTGGTCTTAGAGACTTCAGTGGATAACTCTGTTTCCTGTGTTCCTTGTGATTCTGTTGTGCCAGTGACCTTTGTAGATGATTCTGTTGACTGAGTTTTTTCTGAAACAGTGGATTCAGTCACTTTGGTGGATGACTCCGTTACTTCAGATCCTCGGGAAACAGTTGTTCCAGTAACCTCTGTAGATGATTCTGTTGGCTGAGTTTCTTCTGAAACTGTTGTCTTGGAAACTTCGGTGGAGAACTCGGTTGATTTAGTTTCTTGTGAAACAGTTGTGCCCGTTCCTTTTGTAGATGATGCTGTTGGCTGAGTTTCTTCTGAAACAGTGGTCTTAGACACTTCAGTGGATAATTCTGTTTCTTGAGTTCCCTTTGACTCCGTTGTGCCAGTGAGCTTTGTAGATGATTCTGTTGACTGAGTTTCTTCTGAAACAGTGGATTCAGTCACTTTGGTGGATGACTCTGTTACTTCAGATCCTCGTGAAACAGTTGTTCCAGTAACCTCTGTCGATGATTCTGTTGACTGAGTTTCTTCTGAAACTGTTGTCTTGGAAACTTCGGTAGAGAACTCTGTTTCTTGTGTTTCTTGTGAAACAGTTGTGCCCGTTGCCTTTGTAGATGATTCTGTTGACTGAGATTCTTCAGAAACAGTGGTCTTAGAGACTTCAGTGGATAACTCTGTTTCCTGTGTTCCTTGTGATTCTGTTGTGCCAGTGACCTTTGTAGATGATTCTGTTGACTGAGTTTTTTCTGAAACAGTGGATTCAGTTACTTTTGTTGACGACTCCGTTACTTCAGATGCTCGTGAAACAGTTGTTCCAGTAACCTCTGTAGATGATTCTGTTGGCTGAGTTTCTTCTGAAACTGTTGTCTTGGAAACTTCGGTGGAGAACTCGGTTGCTTTAGTTTCTTGTGAAACAGTTGTGCCCGTTCCTTTTGTAGATGATGCTGTTGGCTTAGTTTCTTCTGAAACAGTGGTCTTAGACACTTCAGTTGATAATTCTGTTTCTTGAGTTCCCTTTGACTCTGTTGTGCCAGTGAGCTTTGTAGATGATTCTGTTGACTGAGTTTCTTCTGAAACAGTGGATTCAGTCACTTTGGTGGATGACTCTGTTACTTCAGATGCTCGTGAAACAGTTGTTCCAGTAACCTTTGTAGATGATTCTGTTGGCTGAGTTTTTTCTGAAACAGTGGTCTTAGACACTTCAGTTGATGACTCTGTTTCTTCAGTCACTTGTGAAACAGTTGTACCTGTGACTTTTGTGGATGATTCTGTTGATTGAGATTCTTCAGAAACAGTGGTCTTAGACACTTCAGTGGATAATTCTGTTTCCTGAGTTCCCTTTGATTCCGTTGTGCCAGTGAGCTTTGTAGATGATTCTGTTGACTGAGTTTCTTCTGAAACAGTGGATTCAGTTACTTTTGTTGACGACTCCGTTACTTCAGATGCTCGTGAAACAGTTGTTCCAGTAACCTCTGTAGATGATTCTGTTGACTGAGTTTCTTTTGAAACTGTTGTCTTGGAAACTTCGGTAGAGAACTCTGTTTCTTGTGTTTCTTGTGAAACAGTTGTGCCCGTTCCCTTTGTAGATGATTCTGTTGACTGAGATTCTTCAGAAACAGTGGTCTTAGAGACTTCAGTGGATAACTCTGTTTCTTGTGTTCCTTGTGATTCTGTTGTGCTAGTGACCTTTGTAGATGATTCTGTTGACTGAGTTTTTTCTGAAACAGTGGATTGAGTCACTTTGGTGGATGACTCCGTTATTTCAGATCCTCGTGAAACAGTTGTTCCAGTAACCTCTGTAGATGATTCTGTTGGCTGAGTTTCTTCTGACACTGTTGTCTTGGAAACTTCGGTGGAGAACTCGGTTGCTTTAGTTTCTTGTGAAACAGTTGTGCCCGTTCCCTTTGTAGATGATGCTGTTGGCTGAGTTTCTTCTGAAACAGTGGTCTTAGACACTTCAGTGGATAATTCTGTTTCTTGAGTTCCCTTTGACTCCGTTGTGCCAGTGAGCTTTGTAGATGATTCTGTTGACTGAGTTTCTTCTGAAACAGTGGATTCAGTCACTTTGGTGGATGACTCTGTTACTTCAGATCCTCGTGAAACAGTTGTTCCAGTAACCTTTGTAGATGATTCTGTTGACTGAGTTTCTTCTGAAACTGTTGTCTTAGAAACTTCGGTAGAGAACTCTGTTTCTTGTGTTTCTTGTGAAACAGTTGTGCCCGTTCCCTTTGTAGATGATTCTGTTGACTGAGATTCTTCAGAAACAGTGGTCTTAGAGACTTCAGTGGATAACTCTGTTTCCTGTGTTCCTTGTGATTCTGTTGTGCCAGTGACCTTTGTAGATGATTCTGTTGACTGAGTTTTTTCTGAAACAGTGGATTCAGTTACTTTTGTTGACGACTCCGTTACTTCAGATGCTCGTGAAACAGTTGTTCCAGTAACCTCTGTAGATGATTCTGTTGGCTGAGTTTCTTCTGAAACTGTTGTCTTGGAAACTTCGGTGGAGAACTCGGTTGCTTTAGTTTCTTGTGAAACAGTTGTGCCCGTTCCTTTTGTAGATGATGCTGTTGGCTTAGTTTCTTCTGAAACAGTGGTCTTAGACACTTCAGTGGATAATTCTGTTTCTTGAGTTCCCTTTGACTCTGTTGTGCCAGTGAGCTTTGTAGATGATTCTGTTGACTGAGTTTCTTCTGAAACAGTGGATTCAGTCACTTTGGTGGATGACTCTGTTACTTCAGATCCTCGTGAAACAGTTGTTCCAGTAACCTTTGTAGATGATTCTGTTGGCTGAGTTTTTTCTGAAACAGTGGTCTTAGACACTTCAGTTGATGACTCTGTTTCTTCAGTCACTTGTGAAACAGTTGTACCTGTGACTTTTGTGGATGATTCTGTTGATTGAGATTCTTCAGAAACAGTGGTCTTAGACACTTCAGTGGATAATTCTGTTTCCTGAGTTCCCTTTGATTCCGTTGTGCCAGTGAGCTTTGTAGATGATTCTGTTGACTGAGTTTCTTCTGAAACAGTGGATTCAGTTACTTTTGTTGACGACTCCGTTACTTCAGATGCTCGTGAAACAGTTGTTCCAGTAACCTCTGTAGATGATTCTGTTGACTGAGTTTCTTTTGAAACTGTTGTCTTGGAAACTTCGGTAGAGAACTCTGTTTCTTGTGTTTCTTGTGAAACAGTTGTGCCCGTTCCCTTTGTAGATGATTCTGTTGACTGAGATTCTTCAGAAACAGTGGTCTTAGAGACTTCAGTGGATAACTCTGTTTCTTGTGTTCCTTGTGATTCTGTTGTGCTAGTGACCTTTGTAGATGATTCTGTTGACTGAGTTTTTTCTGAAACAGTGGATTGAGTCACTTTGGTGGATGACTCCGTTACTTCAGATCCTCGTGAAACAGTTGTTCCAGTAACCTCTGTAGATGATTCTGTTGGCTGAGTTTCTTCTGACACTGTTGTCTTGGAAACTTCGGTGGAGAACTCGGTTGCTTTAGTTTCTTGTGAAACAGTTGTGCCCGTTCCCTTTGTAGATGATGCTGTTGGCTGAGTTTCTTCTGAAACAGTGGTCTTAGACACTTCAGTGGATAATTCTGTTTCTTGAGTTCCCTTTGACTCCGTTGTGCCAGTGAGCTTTGTAGATGATTCTGTTGGCTGAGTTTCTTCTGAAACAGTGGATTCAGTCACTTTGGTGGATGACTCTGTTACTTCAGATCCTCGTGAAACAGTTGTTCCAGTAACCTTTGTAGATGATTCTGTTGACTGAGTTTCTTCTGAAACTGTTGTCTTAGAAACTTCGGTAGAGAACTCTGTTTCTTGTGTTTCTTGTGAAACAGTTGTGCCCGTTCCCTTTGTAGATGATTCTGTTGACTGAGATTCTTCAGAAACAGTGGTCTTAGAGACTTCAGTGGATAACTCTGTTTCCTGTGTTCCTTGTGATTCTGTTGTGCCAGTGACCTTTGTACTCGTAGATGATTCTGTTGACTGAGTTTTTTCTGAAATAGTGGATTGAGTCACTTTGGTGGATGACTCCGTTACTTCAGATCCTCGGGAAACAGTTGTTCCAGTAACCTCTGTAGATGATTCTGTTGGCTGAGTTTTTTCTGAAACAGTGGTCTTAGACACTTCAGTTGATGACTCTGTTTCTTGTGTTTCTTGTGAAACAGTTGTGCCCGTTCCCTTTGTAGATGATTCTGTTGACTGAGATTCTTCAGAAACAGTGGTCTTAGAGACTTCAGTGGATAACTCTGTTTCCTGTGTTCCTTGTGATTCTGTTGTGCCAGTGACCTTTGTAGATGATTCTGTTGACTGAGTTTTTTCTGAAACAGTGGATTGAGTCACTTTGGTGGATGACTCCGTTACTTCAGATCCTCGGGAAACAGTTGTTCCAGTAACCTCTGTAGATGATTCTGTTGGCTGAGTTTCTTCTGAAACTGTTGTCTTGGAAACTTCGGTGGAGAACTCGGTTGCTTTAGTTTCTTGTGAAACAGTTGTGCCCGTTCCTTTTGTAGATGATGCTGTTGGCTGAGTTTCTTCTGAAACAGTGGTCTTAGACACTTCAGTTGATAATTCTGTTTCTTGAGTTCCCTTTGACTCCGTTGTGCCAGTGAGCTTTGTAGATGATTCTGTTGACTGAGTTTCTTCTGAAACAGTGGATTCAGTCACTTTGGTGGATGACTCTGTTACTTCAGATCCTCGTGAAACAGTTGTTCCAGTAACCTCTGTCGATGATTCTGTTGACTGAGTTTCTTCTGAAACTGTTGTCTTGGAAACTTCGGTAGAGAACTCTGTTTCTTGTGTTTCTTGTGAAACAGTTGTGCCCGTTGCCTTTGTAGATGATTCTGTTGACTGAGATTCTTCAGAAACAGTGGTCTTAGAGACTTCAGTGGATAACTCTGTTTCCTGTGTTCCTTGTGATTCTGTTGTACCAGTGACCTTTGTAGATGATTCTGTTGACTGAGTTTTTTCTGAAACAGTGGATTCAGTTACTTTTGTTGACGACTCCGTTACTTCAGATGCTCGTGAAACAGTTGTTCCAGTAACCTCTGTAGATGATTCTGTTGGCTGAGTTTCTTCTGAAACTGTTGTCTTGGAAACTTCGGTGGAGAACTCGGTTGCTTTAGTTTCTTGTGAAACAGTTGTGCCCGTTCCTTTTGTAGATGATGCTGTTGGCTTAGTTTCTTCTGAAACAGTGGTCTTAGACACTTCAGTGGATAATTCTGTTTCTTGAGTTCCCTTTGACTCTGTTGTGCCAGTGAGCTTTGTAGATGATTCTGTTGACTGAGTTTCTTCTGAAACAGTGGATTCAGTCACTTTTGTTGATGACTCCGTTACTTCAGATCCTCGTGAAACAGTTGTTCCAGTAACCTCTGTAGATGATTCTGTTGACTGAGTTACTTCTGAAACTGTTGTCTTAGAAACTTCGGTAGAGAACTCTGTTTCTTGTGTTTCTTGTGAAACAGTTGTGCCCGTTCCCTTTGTAGATGATTCTGTTGACTGAGATTCTTCAGAAACAGTGGTCTTAGAGACTTCAGTGGATAACTCTGTTTGCTGTGTTCCTTGTGATTCTGTTGTGCCAGTGACCTTTGTAGATGATTCTGTTGACTGAGTTTTTTCTGAAACAGTGGATTCAGTCACTTTGGTGGATGACTCCGTTACTTCAGATCCTCGGGAAACAGTTGTTCCAGTAACCTCTGTAGATGATTCTGTTGGCTGAGTTTCTTCTGAAACTGTTGTCTTGGAAACTTCGGTGGAGAACTCGGTTGATTTAGTTTCTTGTGAAACAGTTGTGCCCGTTCCTTTTGTAGATGATGCTGTTGGCTGAGTTTCTTCTGAAACAGTGGTCTTAGACACTTCAGTGGATAATTCTGTTTCTTGAGTTCCCTTTGACTCTGTTGTGCCAGTGAGCTTTGTAGATGATTCTGTTGACTGAGTTTCTTCTGAAACAGTGGATTCAGTCACTTTGGTGGATGACTCTGTTACTTCAGATCCTCGTGAAACAGTTGTTCCAGTAACCTTTGTAGATGATTCTGTTGGCTGAGTTTTTTCTGAAACAGTGGTCTTAGACACTTCAGTTGATGACTCTGTTTCTTCAGTCACTTGTGAAACAGTTGTACCTGTGACTTTTGTGGATGATTCTGTTGATTGAGATTCTTCAGAAACAGTGGTCTTAGACACTTCAGTGGATAATTCTGTTTCCTGAGTTTCCTTTGATTCCGTTGTGCCAGTGAGCTTTGTAGATGATTCTGTTGACTGAGTTTCTTCTGAAACAGTGGATTCAGTTACTTTTGTTGACGACTCCGTTACTTCAGATGCTCGTGAAACAGTTGTTCCAGTAACCTCTGTAGATGATTCTGTTGACTGAGTTTCTTCTGAAACTGTTGTCTTGGAAACTTCGGTAGAGAACTCTGTTTCTTGTGTTTCTTGTGAAACAGTTGTGCCCGTTCCCTTTGTAGATGATTCTGTTGACTGAGATTCTTCAGAAACAGTGGTCTTAGAGACTTCAGTGGATAACTCTGTTTCTTGTGTTCCTTGTGATTCTGTTGTGCCAGTGACCTTTGTAGATGATTCTGTTGACTGAGTTTTTTCTGAAACAGTGGATTGAGTCACTTTGGTGGATGACTCCGTTACTTCAGATCCTCGTGAAACAGTTGTTCCAGTAACCTCTGTAGATGATTCTGTTGGCTGAGTTTCTTCTGAAACTGTTGTCTTGGAAACTTCGGTGGAGAACTCGGTTGCTTTAGTTTCTTGTGAAACAGTTGTGCCCGTTCCCTTTGTAGTTGATGCTGTTGGCTGAGTTTCTTCTGAAACAGTGGTCTTAGACACTTCAGTGGATAATTCTGTTTCTTGAGTTCCCTTTGATTCCGTTGTGCCAGTGAGCTTTGTAGATGATTCTGTTGACTGAGTTTCTTCTGAAACAGTGGATTCAGTCACTTTTGTTGATGACTCCGTTACTTCAGATGCTCGTGAAACAGTTGTTCCAGTAACCTCTGTCGATGATTCTGTTGACTGAGTTTCTTCTGAAACTGTTGTCTTGGAAACTTCGGTAGAGAACTCTGTTTCTTGTGTTTCTTGTGAAACAGTTGTGCCCGTTGCCTTTGTAGATGATTCTGTTGACTGAGATTCTTCAGAAACAGTGGTCTTAGAGACTTCAGTGGATAACTCTGTTTCCTGTGTTCCTTGTGATTCTGTTGTGCCAGTGACCTTTGTAGATGATTCTGTTGACTGAGTTTTTTCTGAAACAGTGGATTCAGTTACTTTTGTTGACGACTCCGTTACTTCAGATGCTCGTGAAACAGTTGTTCCAGTCACCTCTGTAGATGATTCTGTTGGCTGAGTTTCTTCTGAAACTGTTGTCTTGGAAACTTCGGTGGAGAACTCGGTTGCTTTAGTTTCTTGTGAAACAGTTGTGCCCGTTCCTTTTGTAGATGATGCTGTTGGCTTAGTTTCTTCTGAAACAGTGGTCTTAGACACTTCAGTGGATAATTCTGTTTCTTGAGTTCCCTTTGACTCTGTTGTGCCAGTGAGCTTTGTAGATGATTCTGTTGACTGAGTTTCTTCTGAAACAGTGGATTCAGTCACTTTGGTGGATGACTCTGTTACTTCAGATCCTCGTGAAACAGTTGTTCCAGTAACCTTTGTAGATGATTCTGTTGGCTGAGTTTTTTCTGAAACAGTGGTCTTAGACACTTCAGTTGATGACTCTGTTTCTTCAGTCACTTGTGAAACAGTTGTACCTGTGACTTTTGTGGATGATTCTGTTGATTGAGATTCTTCAGAAACAGTGGTCTTAGACACTTCAGTGGATAATTCTGTTTCCTGAGTTCCCTTTGATTCCGTTGTGCCAGTGAGCTTTGTAGATGATTCTGTTGACTGAGTTTCTTCTGAAACAGTGGATTCAGTTACTTTTGTTGACGACTCCGTTACTTCAGATGCTCGTGAAACAGTTGTTCCAGTAACCTCTGTAGATGATTCTGTTGACTGAGTTTCTTCTGAAACTGTTGTCTTGGAAACTTCGGTAGAGAACTCTGTTTCTTGTGTTTCTTGTGAAACAGTTGTGCCTGTTCCCTTTGTAGATGATTCTGTTGACTGAGATTCTTCAGAAACAGTGGTCTTAGAGACTTCAGTGGATAACTCTGTTTCTTGTGTTCCTTGTGATTCTGTTGTGCCAGTGACCTTTGTAGATGATTCTGTTGACTGAGTTTTTTCTGAAACAGTGGATTGAGTCACTTTGGTGGATGACTCCGTTACTTCAGATCCTCGTGAAACAGTTGTTCCAGTAACCTCTGTAGATGATTCTGTTGGCTGAGTTTCTTCTGAAACTGTTGTCTTGGAAACTTCGGTGGAGAACTCGGTTGCTTTAGTTTCTTGTGAAACAGTTGTGCCCGTTCCCTTTGTAGATGATGCTGTTGGCTGAGTTTCTTCTGAAACAGTGGTCTTAGACACTTCAGTGGATAATTCTGTTTCTTGAGTTCCCTTTGACTCTGTTGTGCCAGTGAGCTTTGTAGATGATTCTGTTGACTGAGTTTCTTCTGAAACAGTGGATTCAGTCACTTTGGTGGATGACTCTGTTACTTCAGATCCTCGTGAAACAGTTGTTCCAGTAACCTTTGTAGATGATTCTGTTGGCTGAGTTTCTTCTGAAACAGTGGTCTTAGACACTTCAGTTGATGACTCTGTTTCTTCAGTCACTTGTGAAACAGTTGTACCCGTGACCTTTGTGGATGATTCTGTTGACTGAGATTCTTCAGAAACAGTGGTCTTAGACACTTCAGTGGATAATTCTGTTTCCTGAGTTCCCTTTGATTCCGTTGTGCCAGTGAGCTTTGTAGATGATTCTGTTGACTGAGTTTCTTCTGAAACAGTGGATTCAGTTACTTTTGTTGACGACTCCGTTACTTCAGATGCTCGTGAAACAGTTGTTCCAGTAACCTCTGTAGATGATTCTGTTGACTGAGTTTCTTCTGAAACTGTTGTCTTGGAAACTTCGGTAGAGAACTCTGTTTCTTGTGTTTCTTGTGAAACAGTTGTGCCCGTTCCCTTTGTAGATGATTCTGTTGACTGAGATTCTTCAGAAACAGTGGTCTTAGAGACTTCAGTGGATAACTCTGTTTCCTGTGTTCCTTGTGATACTGTTGTGCCAGTGACCTTTGTAGATGATTCTGTTGACTGAGTTTCTTCTGAAACAGTGGATTCAGTCACTTTGGTGGATGACTCTGTTACTTCAGATCCTCGTGAAACAGTTGTGCCTGTAACCTTTGTAGATGATTCTGTTGACTGAGATTCTTCTGAAACAGTGGATTGAGACACTTCAGATGATGTCTGAGTTTCCTCACTTGAAACAGTTGTTGGAGTGACCTTTGTGGATGATATTGTTGGCTGAGATTTTTCTGAAACTGTTGATTGACTTTCTTTTGTGGATGATTGTGTTTCCTCAGATTCTCGTGAAACGGTTGTGCCAGTGATCCTTGTGGATGTTTCTGTCTGTGTAGATTCCCTTGAAACAGTTGTTTCAGATACTTTTGTGGGATGTGTTGATTGAGTTTGTCCCGAGACGGTTGTTACTGAGGTTTCCTGTGATGACGATGTCTGCTGAGATTTTTGTGATGTGGTCGTTTTTGATGCTAGTGTAGCTGATGTTGTGGATATGGTGCTTATTGGTTTTGGTGTCGTTATGCAAGTCGTGATGGTAACACAGGGGTCTCTTGTGGTTTGTTCTAATGCTCTTTCCGCAGGTAGCATTCTTAAGAATTCCTTTTGCCAGGTACAACCATCCATTGTTCTTGTCTCTGTTTTTATGTCCAAATACAGACCTGGTTCTAATCCACGGCCTAAGTCTTCTGCATAATTAACCTCTAATTTGACGATGTCTGTATCACCTTGAATACAACTTCTTGATGCATCATTAATTCCTTCCACGACTTTAGTAAGTTTCTTGTTGAGATTGTAAAGATTTACTGTTAGAGCGGAGGAGATGTCAAAGAGCTCTTGCCACTTGCCTGTGGTTTTTTCTTGAGCTGTAAAGGAGTTTAGGAGATTCTGCAAGGTTTTCAATTGTTGGATTTCATTCTCATAAGCAGCGAGAAGCATTTCTTGCTCCATAATACTTTTGGTTTTATTAGGGGAAACAAACCACGTGCGTTCTTCTTCTCCTTTTTCTTTTCCTTGTTTTTCTTCCGATAAGTATGATAGATGTGTGTCTGAAAAAATAAAATTGAGATTGTCTTTCAGTCTTCATATCAGCAATATTATCATCATTCATCAATAATATATCTGTATTCAGAACTCACATTTTTCCCACCAGTCTGCCCAATATGCCATTCAGAAACCGTTCAGTATCACTATTTGTTAATTACAATACATTCAGTCCTCAGTTTGCATGTGCAAATTGTATCTCCGGCTTTATTCCTATTTGTTTAGCAGGTAATGTATCTTGTCTTGACTATTGATGCTAAGAGAAAGTAACGGTATTGTGTCGTCATGTAAGATGATCGTAGATTTTTGGAAAGTATTTATGAAATTATTATGAATTTAAACAAGGACATAAGACTACACTTCTATGAGTTAAAACTTTAATAAGTCTAATAGAATATAGAAATATGTGATAGATAACTAAGAATAGTCTGAATAACTAAAATAATTGTATTATTCTATTTGCATTCAGAGAGGTTAGCCCTTTCTATGAAGAGAAGTACTTCATGTTCCGTAAGACATCTCTTCCACTATCAGAGATCGTTGCAAAGTCTTCATCCAAACACCAGGAAAGATATCGTTCTTGCAGGTCTCAAATAGGGCACTCGACCACCAAATGTTGCATACCCGAAGACAACAATTTATCACCACAATAATGTACTCTGAGGACGATGCAGGTGTCAGTGTTGCTTCCAGATCTCATACATACGTATGTTTGCCCAAGGAAATAGTCACATTAATAATCTCGCCTAATTTAGTAGTTGCCATTGCTGTAAGTAAGTTATGTACTCAGCGATATACTCGTAAAGTACTTAGCGCAGGTAGAAGAAACCCACACAGTAGGTATACAATAAAGAACGAAGCTTTGGTAACTTCAAAGAATGAAAAAGGTTTGGGAGTGGTACTTAGCTCCGGTTTCCGTCTAAGAAAACAATGCATAGAGACCAAAAACAAAGCAAATTCGGTATTAGGTTTAATTTTTTCGGAATGTTGAAAGTAGAAGTCCCGAAGTAATATTAAAGTTATTTAATTTGGCGCTGGTCAGACCTCATCTAGATCATGCTGTGCAGTTCAGTGGTCCACATACGAATATTACTGGAAGGATATAACATAAAGGAGAATGACAAAGGATACAGGGGCTGAGGGGTATTCCTTACAAAAAAACACTGAAGCTTTTAAATTTATATTCCTCAGAGAGGCATAGTTTAAAAGGAGATCTGATAGAGATCTTTAAGTGGTACAAGGGATATCACAAGGGTGACGTAAGTAAATTTCTCAGGATCATTAATCAGGATG
>NC_087161.1:7817500-7845000 GCF_035594125.1 Scylla paramamosain
TTTTTAATCTATCCTCAACAGGAAGATTCTTAAACATCTATCACTTCGCCAATATGGATTCTGTCAAGGCCTCTCTACTGATGATCTTCTGGCTTTCCTTACTGAGTCTTGGTCATCCTCTTTCAAAGATTTTAGTTAAACTTTTGCTGTTGCCTTAGACATATCAAGAGCTTTTGATAGAGTCTAGCATAAAGCTTTGATTTCCTAACTACCCTCCCAGGGCTTCTATCCCTCTCTCTGTAACTTCACCTCAAGTTTCCTTTCTGACCGTTCTATTGCTGCTGTAGTAGATGGTCACTGTTCTCCTAAATCTATTAACAGTGGTGTTCCTCAGGGTTCTATCCTGTCACCCATTCTCTTCCTATTATTCATCAAAGATCTTCTAAATCAAACTTCTTGTCCTATCCACTCCTACGCTGATGATACCACTCTACACTTTTCCACGTCTTTTCATAGACGTCCAACCCTTCAGGAAGCAAACAATTCAGGCAGGGAAGCCACAGGACGCCTGACTTCTGATCAATCTAAAATTTCTGATTGGGGAAGAGCTAACTTGGTATTGTTCAATGCCTCAAGAACTCAATTCCTCCATCTATCAACTAGACACAACCTTCCAGACAATTATCATCTCTTCTTCAGTGACACTCAACTCTTCCCCTCTTCTACACTGAACATCCTCGGTCTGTCCTTTTCTTATAATCTAAACTGGAAATTTCACATCTTATCTCTAGCTAAAACAGCTTCTATGAAGTTAGGAGTTCTGAGACGTCTCCGCCAGTGTTTCTCACCCCCGCCCTCAAGCTGCTAACTCTGTACAAGAGTCTTATCCGTCCATGTATGGAGTATGCTTCTCATGTCTGGGAGTTCCACTCATACAGCTCTTTTATACAGGGTGGAATAAAAAGCTTTTCGTCTCATTAACTCCTTTCCTCTTACTTACTGTTTTCAGCCTCTTTCTCATGGCCGTAATGTTGCATCTCTAGCTATCTTCTACCGCTATTTTCATGCTAACTGCTCTTCTGATCTTGCTAACTGCATGTTTCCCCTCCTCCCGCGGCCTCGCTGCCCAAAACCTTCTTCTTTCTCTCACCCCTATTCTGTCCACCTCTCTAATGCAAGAGTTGACCAGTATTCTCAATCATTCATCCCTTTCTCTGGTAAACTCTGGAACTCCCTGCCTGTTTCTGTATTTCCACCTTCCTATAACTTGAACTCCTTCAAGGAGGTTTCAAGACACTCATCTCAGTGGGCTTTTTTTTTTTTTATTATTTATTATAGAATTTCGTCCAGTGACTGTGTAGTGTTCTCTAGGAGACATGGTTGCTCTTTACAATCATTGCTGCAAGCCGCTTTGAATGAAATTCTGGCACACCACAGTATGCATAATGTATTTTTCATAGACTACCGTTTTGGTGAACGTTCTGCTTCACTTAACCCACAGTAGCTGAATAAAAGTCAAGGTGCCTCCCATAATTTGTGTTCATAGCCATATATTCACTGCTGTTCCCTGCACACGCTGAGCCTCCATACCCTTTTTTATACGCCACACAATGTATTATGTTGCCCTTGGCCGGTGTCCCTCCTATATATAAAAAAAAAGTTCCCATGTCATTTAATTTATATCACCCTTGCTTAGGGAATATCGAGAATTACAAGAAAACTGGAAGGAAATTTAAAAAATAAATAGGGAAATTCTGAAAAATTGATTTCATAATTGATTTTTCCCAGGATAGAGAGAGAGAGAGAGAGAGAGAGAGAGAGAGAGAGAGAGAGAGAGAGAGAGAGAGAGAGAGAGAGAGGAATGATTCTCTCTCTCTCTCTTTTTCAATCTCTCTCTCTCTCTCTCTCTCTCTCTCTCTCTCTCTCTCTCTCTCTCTCTCTCTCTCTCTCTCTCTCTCTCTCTCTCTCTCTCTCTCTATCTATCTATCTATCTATCTATCTATCTATCTATCTATCTATCTCTCTCTCTCCTTAACACATTTTGTGAAAATTTCATTGGCTGTGGAGTAATATCAAGGAGGAGATCCAGGTTAGGTTAGGTTAATTTATGTGAGGTGATGTTTTTTTCCCTAAAAGGGGACTCAATGTAGACGCAGTTTCCAGCTGTAGATTACGTTAGGTTTGGTTTGGTTACTGTCCCTCGAGGGAGAGAATCCAGGGGCGAGCAGCTCCCCGGTCAACTTGGGTTATGGCGCCCATATTTTAATCATATTTACTCCCCAGCCCAAACATTTCCGAGAAATTCTTAATCCTTACAGTAAATTTTTATCGAAGGCAAATTTTCATTTTATTATTGCGTTGGAAACCCAAAACACAACATTCTCACATATACTCAAACATGTTAGAGCAGAGGTGGTAAAAAAAGAACTGGGGAAGTAGCTGTAAAGAAATGCCGAAATGTTTGCTATATCATTGATTGGCAGACGAAACAGGGTAACGCTGAGGACATTGCTTTGCGAAACGCCGTCTGGTGAAAAAAGACACGAAATGGCTGTGCCTACCTCACTCTAAAAGTGCGCACTAGACGGAAGGACTAGATGAATCAGGGAAGACTATCTAAGTGTACCGGAAGATGTCGTATCTCAGTGTGTGTAATAGGCCTGTTGTTTGAGGTATGAGACTCTAAGTGGCGTTTCATAGCGAAGGTTTGACTTAATTATGGTGTCTTGCATCGGATTGTGAGTGTCGAAAGCCACAGTGGACATGGCAAAGATGAGCTCCTTTCTCTAGAAAGCAAACTAAAAATTTCCACCTCTCTTCGACACTCAGATATATCCATTTCTTTCCCGGTCATGAAGTGCTTCTAAATTTTTTTCACATTTTTCTCTTCCTCGTCTTTTAACTCTGTCTTTATCCTTACTCTAGCTACCTGTTTATCACTCATCCTACCTTTCCAATCATGGCATAACCTTTTCTTCTAATCCTCTCTCTCTCTCTCTCTCTCTCTCTCTCTCTCTCTCTCTCTCTCTCTCTCTCTCTCTCTCTCTCTCTCTCTCTCTCTCTCTCTCTCTCTCTCTCTCTCTCTCTCTTACCTCCAGGGAAACTAAAAGGGATGTCACTCCACTTGTGCGCAGTGGAATCAGTCTGAAATAAAAGAAAAGAACACATAATAAAAATGGGAATGTTTAGTTCAGTTTTCAAGAAGATAAAAAAAAAGAAAAAGAATAGGGGGAGGAAAAGCCCGCTCAATTTGCTGCTCCCAAATCAATAGAGGAAGAGTCAAAAAGATTGGTCACTGGAAGGAGACAAGCAGATGTTAGGCAGCTTCCGTCCCGTACCCCGGAGGACCGCACTGATAAGAAAGGGGACTTGTTCAAGTGGGATAGGGAAAGGGTGCTGAGGTGTCTTCACAAGAATAAATTAATAAATAGATAAGTAAATAAATAAATAAATAAATACTGTAGTACATCACCACACTCGAAAATATTACATAAGAGGACGGGAACAGCCGTGTGCTACACCCACATCATCCCTTGACCCAGGACGTGTTCCAACCAGTCAGTGAGCAGGGCGACGACCCGCATGACGGCTCCCGGCAAATATAATCAGCGGCAGCACCGGGGCCTCAGGCTTCCCCCTGAAGAAGCCAGGGAGGAGACCAGCCGGGAATATGCTCGCCTTATAGCATCTGTGCCTGTCTTTTTACCACCGGTTCCTTATCAGAATAGTAATAAAAGGAAGAAAGAGAAAACGAAGAAAATAGTAATGATAATAACACCAACAAAACAACAACAACAACAACAACAACAATAGCTCTATATACAACAAAGTAATAATATTTTGTCAACTCACCTCTGGTAATGGCAGCAGAAGCAGGGCCGCCAGCAGGGGCAGGAAGCGTATCCCTGCCATGCTGCTGCTGCTGCTACTGCGTTTCTCTGAAAGACAAGCAGAAGGTAAGAAAGAGGTTTACCTTTTGTGGTTTAATCTCGAATGTATCAATCTTCTTCTGCAATGTAAAATTCAGGAATCATTGCTATCTTAACTGTATCTTGGCAGCTGCACAACAAAGATACGTACAACACCAGAAAAGTGGACCCAGTCAAATAGTTTGGGAACTGCTTTTTTTTTATTTTATGTAGGAAGGACACTGGCCAAGGGCAACAAAAATCCAATTGAAAATATGCCCACTGAAATGCCAGTCCCATAAAAGGGTCAAAGCAGTGGTCAAAAATTGATGAATAAGTGTCTTGAAACCTCCCTCTTGAAGGAATTCAAGTCATAGGAAGGTGGAAATACAGAAGCAGGCAGGGAATTCCAGAGTTTACCAGAGAAAGGGATGAATGATTGAGAATACTGGTTAACTCTTGCGTTAGAGAGGTGGACAGAATAGGGATGAGAGAAAGAAGAAAGTCTTGTGCAGCGAGGCCGCGGAAGGAGGGGAGGCATGCAGTTAGCAAGATCAGAAGAGCAGTTAGCATGAAAATAGCTGTAAAAGACAGCTAGATATGCAACATTGCGGCGGTGAGAGAGAGGCTGAAGACAGTCAGTTAGAGGAGAGAAGTCGATGAGACGAAAAGCTTTTGATTCCACCCTGTCTAGTAGAGCAGTATGAGTGGAACCCCCCAAGACATGTGAAGCATACTCCATACATGGACGGATAAGGCCCTTGTACAGAGTTAGCAGCTGGGGGGGTGAGAAAAACTGGCGGAGACGTCTCAGAACACCTAACTTCATAGAAGCTGTTTTAGCTAGAGATGAGATGTGAAGTTTCCAGTTCAGATTATAAGTAAAGGACAGATCGAGGATGTTCAGTGTAGAAGAGGGGGACAGTTGAGTGTCATTGAAGAAGAGGGGATAGTTGTCTGGAAGGTTGTGTCGAGTTGATAGATGGAGGAATTGAGTTTTTCAGGCATTGAACAATACCAAGTTTGCTCTGCCCCAATCAGAAATTTTAGAAAGATCAGAAGTCAAGCGTTCTGTGGCTTCCCTGCGTGATATGTTTACCTCCTGAAGGGTTGGACGTCTATGAAAAGACGTGGAAAAGTGCAGGGTGGTATCATCAGCATAGGAGTGGATAGGACAAGAAGTTTGGTTTAGAAGATCATTAATGAATAATAAGAAGAGAGTGGGTGACAGGACAGAACCCTGAGGAACACCACTGTTAATAGATATAGGAAAAGAACAGTGACCGTCTACCACAGCAGCAATAGAACGGTCAGAAAGGAAACTTGAGATGAAGTTACAGAGAGAAGAATAGAAACCGTAGGAGGGTAGTTTGGAAATACAAAGCTTTGTGCCAGACTCTATCAAAAGCTTTTGATATGTCCAAGGCAACAGCAAAAGTTTCACCAAAATCTCTAAAAGAGGATGACCAAGACTCAGTAAGGAAAGCCAGAAGATCACCAGTAGAGCGGCCTTGACGGAACCCATACCGGCGATCAGATAGAAGGTTGTGAAGTGATAGATGTTTAAGAATCTTCCTGTTGAGGATAGATTCAAAAACTTTAGATAGGCAGGAAATTAAAGCAATAGGACGGTAGTTTGAGGGATTAGAACGGTCACCCTTTTTAGGAACAGGTTGAATGTAGGCAAACTTCCAGCAAGAAGGAAAGGTAGATGTTGACAGACAGAGCTGAAAGAGTTTGACTAGGCAAGGTGCAAGCACGGAGGCACAGTTTCGGAAAACAATAGGAGGGACCCCATCAGGTCCATAAGCCTTCCGAGGGTTTAGGCCAGCGAGGGCATGGAAAACATCATTGCGAAGAATTTTAATATGTGGCATGAAGTAGTCAGAGGGTGGAGGAGAGGTAGGAACAAGCCCAGAATCGTCCAAGGTAGAGCTTTTAGCAAAGGTTTGAGCGAAGAGTTCAGCTTTAGAAATAGATGTGATAGCAGTGGTGCCATCTGGTTGAAATAGAGGAGGGAAAGAAGAAGAAGCAAAGTTATTGGAGATATTTTTGGCTAGATACCAGAATTCACGAGGGGAGTTAGATCTTGAAAGGTCTTAACATTTTCTGTTAATGAAGAAGTTTTTGGCTAGTTGGAGAACAGACTTGCCATGGTTCCGGGCAGAAATATAAAGTGCATGAGATTCTCGTGATGGAAGGCTTAAGTACCTTTTGTGGGCCACCTCTCTATCATGTATAGCACGAGAACAAGCTATGTTAAACCAAGGTTCAGAAGGTTTAGGACGAGAAAAAGAGTCAGGAATGTACGCCTCCATGCCAGACACTATCACCTCTGTTATGCGCTCAGCACGCAAAGACGGGTCTCTGACACGGAAGCAGTAGTCATTCCAAGGAAAATCAGCAAAATACCTCCTCAGGTCCCCCCAACTAGCAGAGGCATAACGCCAGAGGCACCTTCGCTTAGGGGGATCCTGAGGAGGGATTGGAGTGATAGGACAAGATAAAGATATGAGATTGTGATCGGAGGAGCCCAACGGAGAAGAAAGGGTGACAGCATAAGCAGAAGGATTAGAGGTCAGGAAAAGGTCAAGAATGTTGGGTGTATCTCCAAGACGGTCAGGAATACGAGTAGGGTGTTGCACCAATTGCTCTAGGTCATGGAGGATAGCAAAATTGTAGGCTAGTTCACCAGGATGGTCAGTGAAGGGAGAGGAAAGCCAAAGCTGGTGGTGAACAGAATATGTGATGGTCATTGTATCAGCGTGACTGAGTGCATCGCGGGGATATAGTCTTTTTTTTTTTTCTAATTTAGTAATTGATTCATCATAAGGCATTATTTTCAAAGTTATAAACGAAAATCGCTCTTTAACTGCAAAACATAATAAAGAGGCAAACTAGTGGCGATAGAAAAATAGGTAATGAAAATTACTGAGGAAGGTCTCTGAAGACCTTCCTCTTCATGTGAAGAGATCACATGGTATTTGATGAAAATAGATAAATGTTGCTGTTATTATTATTATTTAATTATTATTATTATGATTATTATTATTATTATTATTATTATTATTATCATTATTATTATTACGATCGAAGCGAAGTTTACTATGGAGGTTGTTTCATTTTGAGCGGCCAGGGCCGGCCAGGCCCGTCCGTAACGCTAATTCAAATGCTAATATCTCCTGAACTCCGCGGCCAATCGTAACAAAAAAAAAAGCACCATATGATAACACAGTTCTATCAGTTGTATATTACATAGCTTTCATCTCTTCTATTGGGTGAAATCAATGGATAAATTGCAAAAAGTAGAAGGGTGTCGAAAATGGGATTTCTCAAAAAACTAAGACTAATCTTAATGAAACTTAACAGGTGTAGTGTTGTTATTATATTGATAAAATCCCTTATGTCAATTTTGAAGTAACGCTGTGCATGTGCAAAGTCAAAATTACAACTTTTTAAGTAATTAACTGATCAAGCTTAAATTTTGTTGCTAATGAGTTATACAAATTATAACGAAAAAGCATGTCAAATTTGCAACACTACTGCTCATATACTGTATGTTATCAACGCAATTGCTGAAAAAGCAGGAATAGGGTTATAAGGCTGCCGCCACATCACTGCCAGTATTACCCCATTGAGCTAAGTCATATTTAGCCAAGAGAAACAACTTCAAAATGGCTAATCTTAAAATTTTGGTAAAAAGAAGTTATTCGAACAGTAACAAAAGACAACTGGCTGAAAGCTATACAACACGCAGAACGCCTTCAAAAGAAAGATACAGAGCAAGATGCCGCAGTTCAGCATTACGTGGAGTCTTTCGTCATTAACATCACAGAAAGTTCTGATGACGTATGTTCTGATTACAACACCAGAGAAGATTAGGTCTACAGGGGATACTTCTTAAAAAAATAACGCGCCATAAACTAATTTCTAGAGAGAGAGAGAGAGAGAGAGAGAGAGAGAGAGAGAGAGAGAGAGAGAGAGAGAGAGAGAGAGAGAGAGAAATTAATAGAAAACGAAAGTGAGAGTGGGTGCTCTGTGAGAGATCTGACAACAGTGCAGACTGACCCAGCCACACCTGAGAGGTCATCTTAGGCTTGAAAGACTATGGTTAGCTCTGGGCAAGGGATGAGTAAAATTCTGATCGAGTATTTTTAACAGTTTTCACACGAGGAAAACATGCAGGAAATGCAGAAGAAAATGAGAAACTGATAGATATTTTCATAACTAAGAAGATAGTGGAAAAGTGAACAGGCTGAAAAGATACAGATCACCAGGCGAAATGTATCCTAGAATACATAAGGAATGCAAAACGGCTATTAGTGACCCGCAAGTTACTGTCTTTAGGAAATCGTTAGACCCAGGAGAGGTACTGGTAATGCGAAGGCAGGCGAATGTAGCACCCATCTTTAAGAAAGGAGATAAAACGTTAACGTCTGATTGTAGACCTGTCGGCTTAACTACAATTGTAGGCAAAATAATGGAGTCAGTAATCGCGAGGAACATTAGGGAGCATTTAGAGAAGCAAAACTTAATAAATCGGCATGGCTTCACGAAGGGGAAGTCTTGCCTTACGAACTTGTTGAGTTCTTACGGCAAAGTTTACGAGGCGGCAGATAATGGAGATAGTTATAACATCGTATAGGAGATAGTTAAAACATCCTATACCTGGACTTTAGTAAAGCGTTCGATAAGTTACCCCACCAGAGGCTCCTGAGAAAGGGTAGGGCGCGTGAGATAGATGGGAAGGTGTTAGGCTGGATAGAATCATGATTAGGCGACAGGCGACAGAGGGTTATAATAAACGGCTTTAAATCTGAGTGGGGTCAAGTAATTAGTTGGTTACCATAGGGATCAGTTTTAGGACCATTGTTGTTTTTGAGAAATATTAATGACTTGGATAGTGTGACTATAGTGATGATAGTAAATGTGCGGATGACACGAAGATAGATACATTAATTAGTCAGATTCGGATCCCATCGCCTTGCAGGCAGATATGGATAGGATAAACGAATGGACAGACAGATGGCGAATGCAGTTTAATATTAACAAATGCGAAGGTAGAAGAAACCCACACAGTAGGTTGACAATAAACAACGAAAGTTGTAAGTTCAGGGAAGGAAAAAGATTTAAGAGTTATAGTTAGCATTGATCTCTCTCTAAGAAAACAATACATAGAAGCCAAAAATAGGGTAAATCGGGTATTAGGATTTTTTTCTTTTTTTTTTTTTTTAGGAATGTTAAAAGTAAAGGTCCTGAAGTAATATTAGAATTGTATTTATCCCTAATCAGACTTCATCTAGTTGGGGAATTTATGTTGGCTTGAACTTCGTGATTGTTATTGATCACAAAAACATCATCAAAATTGAGTTCAAATCTCAGAGAATACCAGACAGTCTCAAGCTATTTCATGTTTCCATCGCTCCTTACCGAATCTTCGTGGAGACAGTCACCAAAATCAACTATTCTGTGAAATGTTATAGAATATAGGGCACCAACTGTTTCTCTTTAAATTTCTAATTCCTCCCCCCACTTATTAGATTAAATTTTTTTTACTTTCTTTTCTTTCTAATAAGAAAAAAAACTGGCTGGTTCTCTGCTTCCCGCTAGATAATTATTCTTGGTTCCAAGGAGCTAATCTTAAAAACATTACATCCCTGTGGTTGAATGTAACAATTCAAATCTACATCAGTTTACTTCCCTCCCCGACATCAGCGTGTTCTCTATTCCCTTTCCGTACTTGTTACTCTGGTGCCTCTTCATATTCCGAGTGAAGCTAACTCCACATTTACTCCCTCTACCTAGGTTCCCCGATCCAGCGGTTCCTACTCAATGGCTGATAGTGGGATCTTCAATGTGCTTGGCCCTCAGTCCAAGATCGGACTCCTTTGTGCTGTCCACCATTTTTCATTCTCACACAATGCATTCCACACGCCGAACACACCTTACCCCCCACCCCTGTTATTCACATTGGTGTAAAATACAAAAGAGATCGCTCATCCAATACATATTTTCATGATGTGAAGCGGTAAGATCGTTTCATATGGCTGTCGATTTCCTGTCGACTAGAGAAAAAATGAAGGTGTATATCCCATTCGCTCCATCAGTGTCGCAGACAGCGATGATGAAGCCTGCCCAAGTTTGTTTGCTGAAATATTATAATCGTCGCAGACATTCAGATCAGTAACACTGAAATGCATAATAGTGAATTTCTCTTTAAACAAAATATGAGAGTAAATCAAAACTTCACGACATGCACCAGAAACAATAATATCTAATTCCATCTGTATTTTTGTTATATATATATATATATATATATATATATATATATATATATATATATATATATATATATATATATATATATATATATATATATATATATATATATATATATATATATATATATATATATATATATATTTTTTTTTTTTTTTTTTTTTTTTTTTTTTTTTCCCATCGTTCTGTTGTTTTAATAACCACCTTTTCCTACTGTCCCCTCGAGCTTACGGATTCGTTTCTTCATAGGGACTCACACCTTCATCTGTTGTGTTTGGGGTCGTTCTCAGCCTATAATACCTCTAACATCTCTCAAAGAACCTACAATATCTTGTATGCCGAGTTAGGCTAACTCATTAGGGGACCTAATTTTTTTTTTTTCTTTTCTTTTTTTCTGGTTACCCAGCCTTAGCAAGATTTCCCTCCCAAGAGTAGTACTAGTAGGCTTATACACCGAGCAACAATTGATGATTGACAGGCAGCCCTCGATGCTACTGTACTAGTTGCGGGTGCATGTCTTGTTCGTACTGACAGAGCCATCTAGCAAGACATATAGTTTGTTGACGAACTTTGATAAACAGCAATCTAGAACTCAAGTAACGTCACAGTTGTATTTCTATTGTTGTGGTACTCGACAGGAAGCCTGCTCATCGGCCACTTCATGAAGCAAAGCTTTCTGTCTGCAGTAAGATCCCAGCAGGTCCAGGGACTCGTATTTGTATACACCTACACTTGACGTGAATAAAGGAACACCATTTTAATTCCGTGAGGGAAATAACGAAAGAGTTGGCACGCCAATTAGTGTTTGTCTAGGGCCAAGTTTTTATCGTAGCCTCCTCTTCATCTCACATTTACACATTTTTTACTCAAAGCGTTTCAAGAGAGGACCATCACAGCACTTACAAAAACTAAACCGGCTAAAGCCTTTTCGGTTGGTTTCATCTTTATCGTATTTGTCCTAGTCTTCGGTTGACTTCTTTTCATAGAAGTGAAAACACGATACGCTGATTTTTATGGAAACAAATTCAATGTCCTATATATATATATATATATATATATATATATATATATATATATATATATATATATATATATATATATATATATATATATATATATATATATATATATATATATATATATATATATATATATATATATATATATATATATATATATATATATATGCAAAAAAACTGTGATAAGATTGCCATCTAATCTACGCATCTACGCTATAACATCACTGAAATCCCACAGGCATGAAACACAGACGACCACAGCAGCTGATTATTTATCAGCTTTCAAAGCCTCGCCTCATATTTTCTGAGGCTCCGCTCTTGTCGCTTGTGACGGAAATGTAATCAGGGTTACAGGTCCGTGCTTAGAGAGAGAGAGAGAGAGAGAGAGAGAGAGAGAGAGAGAGAATATGTGTGCATATTTCATAAGTGAGACAATTAAGCCAGTTTCACATAGGTAAGGTCAGTTGTCCCTACAATGACCTGATAGCCTCGTGCACTGGAGTCACCTACAGGAGCAGAGCAGCGGATGGGACGTGAGTGCAGTCGGGTTGTTTCTACGAGCACCTTGGCCGCACTGTGATCCACACTTTCCGTTCCTTTCATAATATCAACTCTACAAATGCAAATTTTCCCAAATCTACCCACACTCGGTCGCTGCAGTTCCATCACACCTGAATACACTAATCTCCACCTGATTTGGACACAACGAGACTTTGACGAAGAGATTCAGTCTTCGTAAAATTCGCCTCGTGTTGGGCAGGTAAACAGAGCGTGTAAAGCATAAAAGTTTACACCTCCGCACCTGTTTACACACCTCTCCTCCTGGCAGACCTGGCGTGTGTGGCTGGGGGGAGTTCAAGGCCGTTTAGGAATAATTCTCTCTGTCTCTCTCTCTCTCTCTCTCTCTCTCTCTCTCTCTCTCTCTCTCTCTCTCTCTCTCTCTCTCTCTCTCTCTCTCTCTCTCTCTCTCTCTCTCTCTCTCTCTCTCTCTCCGATTTTTTACTGCTCTGTTTTTTTGCTTTGGTAACAGTCTGTTAATTGTGTGATACTTTGTACAAGCACACAGCTTTATTTTGCTGTCAGAAAATTTCACATTGTTTTGAGACTACTATATATATCGTTATATTCTTAACATACTTTTATCATTATCCCATTCTTCTTCGTAATCTCCTCTTGCTGCTGTCGCAGTAACTATGTAAGGAGAGGCGATCCATTTAAAAATACTGAATGACGCGAAAAGAGAGAACGAACAACCTGAGTGAAATACAGTAATTCGAGAAAGAAACCATTCAATTTATTTTCATTTAATATCAATTCAGTGGAGTTATGGCATAAAACTGTAGGTGGGTGGGTGAGTGCGTGGGCGTGTAGGTGTGTATTCCATCCCATATGTACAAGTGTCGTGGTGGCCTTGAGCACACACACACACACACGCACACACACACACACACACATCAATACCGGCTGGATAAACACTCAATCTGCGAGGAAAAGGAGAAGGACAGAGGAAGATGTATTCAGTAACTACGGCGGAATCTGCGAGCTTAACTCTCTCTCTCTCTCTCTCTCTCTCTCTCTCTCTCTCTCTCTCTCTCTCTCTGTGTGTGTGTGTGTGTGTGTGTGTGTGTGTATATATATATATATATATATATATATATATATATATATATATATATATATATATATATATATATATATATATATATATATATATATATATATATATATATATATATATATATATATATATATATATATATATATATATATATATATATATATATATATATATATATATATATATATTTAATTTAGAAGCCAGGCAGTATAAAGACGTCACTACGAAAGCAAGCAAGTGTAAGAAAGTTTATAACATGAACAAAAAAAAAATAATAATACAAAAGTAAATTCTCTCTCTCTCTCTCTCTCTCTCTCTCTCTCTCTCTCTCTCTCTCTCTCTCTCTCTCTCTCTCTCTCTCTCTCTCTCTCTCTCTCTCTCTGCTTCAAACAAACGAACAAACACACACACACACACACACACACACACACACACACACACACACACACACACACACACACACACTATATATATATATATATATATATATATATATATATATATATATATATATATATATATATATATATATATATATATATATATATATATATATATATATATATATATATATATATATATATATATATATAGTGTGTGTGTGTGTGTGTGTGTGTGTGTGTGTGTGTGTGTGTGTGTGTGTGTGTGTGTGTGTGTGTGTGTTTGTTCGTTTGTTTGAAGCAGAGAGAGAGAGAGAGAGAGAGAGAGAGAGAGAATTTACTTTTGTATTATTATTTTTTTTTTTTTTTTGTTCATGTTATAAACTTTCTTACATTTGCTTGCTTTCGCTGTGACGTCTTTATACTGCCTGGCTTCTAAATTCTATATATATATATATATATATATATATATATATATATATATATATATATATATATATATATATATATATATATATATATATATATACTAAGTTGTTTTCATTGATTTGCTTGCATTCTAGTGGTTGTTTTCATCAACCCTCTAAGGAGTCCTATCCGTGAAAAGACCCTAACGAGCGATAAACAGGTGTGGTCTTCTTGAATTTGGTACACAAGTATTATGGTGTGTGTGTGTGTGTGTGTGTGTGTGTGTGTGTGTGTGGATGGATGGGCGGGTTTTATTTCATATTTTCTTTCTTTTCCTCTTTTTCTACCGTGACTTTCCTCTATGTTTGTTTCTTTATTTTCTTACCTATTGTATTATATTTAGAATTAACAAAATTGTTTAAGAAATGTAATATCATGCATTAAATTTTGTGGGAGTACCTAACCAGACGTCACTCCATTGCAAGACAGACCGGGTCTTATTGAGCTCTGGTGTAATTGCAATATATTCAGATTTTTCTTTGTTAATTTTTTATCAATTATAACTGTAGTCCTAATCTTAGATAAGATGAAGGCAGAGCCTTGATGAAAGTTCGCACTTCCTGTAACAAGCTTGATGAAAGTTTGAAATTTTGTAACAACCTTCAATAGAGATCGAAGTTTTATAACAAAATTTGTGAAGATTCGCAGTTTTTTTCATGAAAGTTAGTAATTTCTGTAACACCCTTGATGAAAGTTCGCAGTTTTTTGTAGATACGAAGTTGATTTCCAGCAGACTGAAAGGAAAAATCCAGATGAATATATTTGCGATCGTTCCAGTAATGTCTTGTCTCCTGACAAAAAAAGCGTGACTTTTAATCCTGCCGCATGATGATCCCTGATCCAGAGTAATCACATTCAGCTACATGACAGTTAGAGGAGAGATGAAGTTCGAATGCCTGAAAATTTTCGGAGATCTATCACCCAAACTGGTTTTCTGGTGAAAATTGTGAAAAATGTGCTAGAAATATTTATTTACCGTTCAATTCTCTCTCTCTCTCTCTCTCTCTCTCTCTCTCTCTCTCTCTCTCTCTCTCTCTCTCTCTCTCTCTATAGAACAGAAATAAGCACACATTCATCACGAGGAGCGACAGCATTTAAGTGTCACAATGACGAATGCGCACCTCCACCAGATCTTTTGTGGAAGGCGCCTCACATCGCCGGCGAGTGCTCCATCCATCAGGTCATTGTTGGTCTTACCCATTAGTTGTACTTAACAAGGTGAACTGCCTTCCTCTGAGTCGGGATATGCGAAGAAATAAACAACTATTTATACGGTCTTTTTTTTTTATTTATTACTTATTTTTTTACCTATCTGTTTATTCTTATTACTTTTTTTTTGTGCTCAACGGTAAAACAACCCGGAAGAAAGAGATTACATACTCCCCAATTATCAAGTTTAATTCAAAACAAGCAATTCGTATGAAAAAAATACTTTCATAGAATTCCAGAAAAAATTCCTGAAATGTGAGTAGAGTTGGTCTTTAGGGGTAAGCACAAGGCAAGCCGCGATGACACTGGAGCCACCAGCGGAGGAAAGGAGCACATTCACACCGACGGCCTCCATTGATTCACCGCTGTATTGTTAGTGTTATGATACTATAATCATATTTTCATCACCTAACGTATTATATGCAGTGATGCAACCCACTTCATCACTTGAAAATAAGAGGCGGTACACTCTCGTAATCAGTGAAATATCTCGGTCATTAAGCAGATGAAGAAACATGACTTGTCAGCGCCGTTTGATTCATGGTTATTGGAAAAAGACGCACAATGGAGACGCTGCCTGACCGTCGCTGTGGTATTTTCTGGCTGGCAGCTCGGGAATTATGTGTATCGCGGACCACATGTTCAAAGTAGGCTCTCCCTCATACTTCTTCCTTCTTCGTACACACACACACACACACACACACACACACACACACATATATATATATATATATATATATATATATATATATATATATATATATATATATATATATATATATATATATATATATATATATATATATATATATATATATATATATATATATATATATATATATATATATATATATATATATATATATAAAGTAGCTGAAAATAGAAAATAAATCGTGAATGAATATAGAAATGTAAAGATAATGATGATGATGATGATAATAATAATAATAATAATAATAATAATAATAATAATAATAATAATAATAGCGTTCAGTTGCCTCTAACACCTGTGCGTCACCGAAACGCAGGTGTCTGAGGCAACTGACAGTAACCCCCTCCTTGTTCCTTCATAGTTTCTCTATCCTCATTTTCAATCCAAAGCTGAATGTGAATAACGACTTAACTTGCTCTCGTGCCCAAGTTCTTGAATCTTCCGAATTTCCCACCATCTGGCTACAACTGTTGAGTCATTCTCAAACTAAATTCATCTATATTGTATGCCTCTGTATGCCTATCTCCTCTAACTATAAAAGAAATCTTTGACTATCTAACCTCAAAAGTGGAGTACATCCTGAATCTCTTCTCTTTCGCAGAGATCTCCATTCCTGGAGACTTCAAAGTTCACCACCAGCTTTGGCTTTCCTCTCCCATCACAAACCAACCTGCTGATGAATTAACCTTTAACTTTGCTGTCATCCATAACCTAGAACAATCAGTGCAACACCCTACTCGTATTCCTGACCGTCTTTGGGGTACGCCCAACATTTTTTACCTTTTCTTAACTTCTAATCCTTCTTTTTATGTTATCTTCTCTGTTGGGTTCCTTCGATTTGGTGTAGTCACATCTATAAGCCTGTAATAGTTGAAGTACTGTCATATCCTACACATAGGTTGTCATATTTCCTACACCATAACAAGTATCCAGCACATTTCCTACACAAAAGCCTCATACAAATTGAGCAGTTTCTAGAGTAAAGACGTATTTCCTACAAAGATACAGTTTTATCTCCTACACACAAAAATCGTTTGTGTCACATTTCCTAAACTGTGTATGAGGACCCCTTATTGGGACGCCTCTGTACTCCGCACTTCTGGCTCACTACACTCCTCACGTACCGAGGATGTAGGTTCTAACAGCAACTGCGAGATGTTCAGGTAAGTAACAGGACATGACCAACATGGAGCAGCTGTGTCTTTCCCATCTGTCGAGCGCAACATGGTTCGCGCCAGGCGCCGAATTCAACCGAGGCAACCACACACCATTAAGGATTGTGTCAACATTCTGCTAAGTCCAGAGGCCCTGCCCTTTCACGGAAACCTCATATCTATCATCGCAGATCTTGCCAATGATTTTTTTTTTTTAACTGATACCATTGATGGCAACAATTAAGGAATGGAATTTTGACTGTACGTTTTACACTGTGCCGTCACTTTACCATCAATTCTTCACATTGGCTTTTAACAAAGGTCATTCATTCCCACTCATCTTCATCTTGATCCTAAAGTCTCAAAAATTGTATGATTACACAATGCATAAGGTGAAGGAGCTCCTCCCCAACCTGAATCCGAACATGCAATGGGTGATTTTGAAAGCAATTAAAGTAAAACAGTGGTTCTTAACCTTTTTAATTTAATACCACGCCCCCTCTCAGAAATTGTTCTTGCTTCCATGCCTCCCCTCCGTATCACTGAATGAAATCTCTCCTCCCAGATTTTACAAAAATAAATAAAGAAAGAAAGGAAAGAAAAGAAAAAAAAATGTTTTGTCTTTTATGGAATATAAATTAAGCACTAGTAAGATATTTGACACTGCTCAGCTACTGTAGAACTTAAATACGTTTTTGCAACTTAAATACGTTGTGCAAGAGAATGCACAACTGAGTTCCCTCCAGCGTTTATGGTTCTGACAACAACGAGCATGGAAAAGGCAGCTCCACAAAGATACGTGGATCCAAACATAGTTACAATACGAAGAGCCGATGTGAGATCAGAGGGTGAACGTGAAGGTACTTAACAATAATTTTTTTTGGGGGGGCTGCTTACTATTTATTAGATAAATCTAAGGCAAACGTCAACACTTTTAACTGAATAAATGTGAGATTGTCATAATGTGTATAGAAGACTGGGAGAGAAAGGGGTTCACTAGCCACCAACAAGCAATACGCATACAGGTACAGGACGAGTTAAAATCCTCCCTCCCATGGGTATCGAGGGATGTGAGAGGTGGGGTGGTAAGTGCAGGAAATGGTAAGCGACCCTAAACAGGGTATTAGACTATAGAAAGCTAAAGTTGTAAGACAATATTTTTGCATTTTTTCATGAACTTTTTCAATATTAGATCACGCTTTCATTAAGAGAATAGCCAATATAATTAGGGAATTTTCTGTTTTGTTTTTTTTTTTGTTTTTTTTTCAAGTGCTCGCGCCCCCTTGAAAATTACTGACGCCACTCTTTGGAAGCGCGTCCCCCAGGTTAAGAATCGCTGAGGTAGAGCAATTCACTCTTGCTGGTCACAGGTTCAGATTGAGGGCTGTCAGTTCCACTTTTCAAAAATGATGTACTGGAGAATACAGAAATTGGAGGTCACTGAGCTTTTTATTGACGACAAACAGTTTAATAAATGGATCAGAAAGATCATGACACTAATTTATACGCCAGCCAACAGGATGCATGAAGCAGTTAACTCTCTTACATAGTTATATCACAGCAGACTGAAAGCCATTGTCCGCCAGCACAACCCAAACATCTACCTTATTCTAACACATTTCAATAACCTGATGACAGACACAACTAAAGACATTGAACTGTCCTTGTATCAGCAGCAGATAACAAAAACCTGCAACATGTCCTACTTGTCCTTGTCGTACTGCCATCCATGACAGGCTGCATTCATCAACAAATAAAAACCCCAATGCATTTCCCTTACCTTCAGGTCGTGGATAGTGTACTTCGTGCACCATCCACGACGTCTCTTGACTTCTCTAGGTCGTGCTGGCAATGATAAAGCAAGGTTTTGTAGTGTTTCAGGCGGTATTTTCTGCCCATGAGTTCGAAATCATCTCCTCTAACTTCGTCAGATGCCGACGTCCTAGCCTTTTAGATTTCATATTAACACATGCCACAAATTTTCTACAGGACTAATAGCAGGACAATTTGCTGGCCAATCATCAATGCATCTAACATCAAAATCACAGATTTTGCAGTGTGAGCAGGAGCACTTTCTTGTTGGAACACTTTGGCCCTTTCATCCTCGAACGCATCACACAAATTGTCATTTAGCAATTCGTAATACACATATTGATTTACTCTAACATTTGTTGGCAGTAGTATTGACTTTCCTAAGCCTCTTCCAGTAAACATTCCCACACCCCACACCATCAATGAATTTGAGTGTTTTCCTGTTCCACAGAGGTAACGGAGGTCAAAGGGGTCACTAGCCTTAGGCGATACATATTTCCATCTCTATTACAAATCACAGTAAACGTTGCTTCGCTTCGTCGCTCCATAGTACATCAAGCCAGTCTTCATTACCCCAGGCCAAGTATTTCACAGCAAACTCAACCAACCGCTTCCTCTGTGCATGGGTGAGAAATACCAACCGTCCTTATCGATACAACCTGAAACAAACCGTTATTGTTTCCCTTCAAAAGGCGGGCGATGAGATGAGGATTTTCGTCCAAGTTCCTTTTCACAATGTTATTTTCCCGATCAAAAACCTTTCTTGGTCTTCCAGAGCGAGTTCTTTGGGTTGGCTTGGCACCGGGACCTCCGTTAGGATACTTCGCCATCCACAGCCGCAGTAAACGGTCACTGACGCCAGTTATTTCTGCAGTTGCTTTTGTCTCGTGCCTTGCATCCTTCAGTGCAACTATCCATGAGATAGTATCCCTGGTCAGCTGTTTGCCAGGCATATCATAGAACATCACAGCAATCTGAAGAAGAGCACGTATCTTAGAGCGACACCGTAACCTTGAGATACAATGCAGATAGACTGCAGTCTGCCACCTCGTTCTCCCTAGTCCCTACCCAAGCGCATTATTACGTAAAGGATGATAATATTGTCAAAGATAAAATAGCATGCATTTTTAATGATAAGTCAATATAATTTGCTAAATGACCATCAATGTGACGCGCGGAAGAACGCAAGGGACAAGTTGCTCTTTTAAGGCAATGCATGGCAAAATCTGAGTCGTGGGGACAAATAACGCCTAAAACATTACAAAACCTTGCTTCATCACTGCCAGCACGACTGAGAGAAGTGAAAAGACGTTGTGGATGGTGTACGAAGCACTGAAGATAAGGAAAATGAATTAGGGTTTTTATTTGTTGATGATGAATGTAGCGGCGTTAGAAAAATATCACCCAAAAAACACTTTTGGCGAGCACGGTGTAGGAAATGTGACATACCCCCTTCCGATTACAACCTCATATCTGTATCTTGTCCTATCGCTCCAATCCCTTCTCAGGAACTCCCAAAGCGGAGGTGCCTTCTGGCTACCTGGGGGGATGCTGAGCGCATAACAGAGGTGATGGTGTCGGTTGTGGAGGCGTACATTTCTCACTTTCTCTCGCCCTAAACCTTCCAAATCTTGGTTTTACTCAGCTTGTTCTCGTGCTGTACATGAAAGAGAGACTGCCCACAAACGATACTTGAGCCTTTCTTAAGTCTCATGCACTTTAGATTTCTGCCCGGAATCATACTAAGTCTGTCCTGCAAGTAGCCAAAAACTCCCTCATCAATACAGTGTCAATATCTTTCTAGATCTAACTCACCTCGTGATTTCTGGCACCTTGACAAAAATACGAGTATTTCCAACAATTTTTCTTTTTCATCTTTCCCTCCCTTATTTCAACTTGATGGCATTGCTACCATCTTATCTATCTCTAAAGATGAACTCTTTGCACAAACTTTTTGCTAAAAAATCTACCTTCGGTAATTCAGGGCTTGTTCCTCCCTCTCCTCCACCCTCCGACTATTTCATGCCTCCCCCCTTCGCAGTGATGTTTTCCATGCCTTCGTTGGCCTAAACCCTAGGAAGGCTTATGGTCCTAATGGGGGCTCTCCTGTTGTTCTCCGAAACTATGCCTCCGTGCTCGCACCTTGTTTAATCAAACTCTTCCAACTCTGTCTGTCGATCTTGCCTTCTTGCTGGAAGCTTGCCTGCATTCAGCCTGTTCCCTAAGAGGACAACCGGTCTAATCCCTTAAACTATCGTCCTATTACTTTAATTTCCTGTCCCTCCAAAGTTTTATAATCAATCCGCAACATTAAGATTTTTAAACATTTGTCACTTCACAATTTTATATCTGGTCGCCAGTATGAGTTTCGCCGTGACCGCCATACTGGTGATCTGGCTTTTCTTTCCGAGTCTTGGTCATCCTTTTTTTTTATCATCTATCCTTCTTTCTGCATTTCGTTTCCTTTCTAACCGTCCTACTGCATATGTGGTAGACGATCACTGTTCTTCTCCCAAGTCTATTAACAGCAGGATTGGCATTTAAAAGACACACCCAAAAAAATGAAATAAAATAAAAGAAAAAGAAAGAAAGAAAGAAAAACAGCCTAAGTGGGTTTTTTTATTTTACATGTCAAAATTTTGTTCTATATCATATTGATAAATAAGGTATATATATGTACATATACATAAAAAGAAATGTAAAAGTAGTCAAGCCTGACACGTTCATTTCCTATACAGTACAAGTTAACACAGTTTGTCCAACCGGACCAACCTTTATCAGCATGACTAAAACAAGTGTCTGTTCTTCATTAATAGAAAGTGTCAAAATCTTTCTAGATCTAACTCCCTTAGTGACTTCTGGCACCTAGCCAAAAACATAAGAACATAAGAACATAAGAAATAAGGGAAGCTGCAAGAAGCGACCAGGCTTACACGTGGCAGTCCCTGTATGAAATATACGAGTACCTACCTATTTCCATCTATTATCCCCATCCATAAACCTGTCTAATCTTCTCTTAAAGCTCTCTAATGTCCTAGCACTAACAACATGATTACTGAGTCCGTTCCACTCACCTGTCATTCTATTTGAGAACCAATTTTTTTTCCCTATCTCCTTCCTAAACCTAAATTTTTCAAGCTTAAACCCGTTATTTCTTGTTCTACCCTGGTTGCTGATCCTAAGAATTTTGCTTACATCCCCCTTCTTATAACCTTATACCACTTAGAGACTTCTATCAGGTCCCCTCTTAACCTACGTCTCTAAAGAATGTAAATTTAATAACTTCAATGTCGCCTCGTAAGGAATACTCCTCATCCCCTGTATCCTTTTAGTCATTCTCCTCTGTACTGATTCTAATAGACCTATATCTTTCCTGTAATGTGGGGACCAGAACTACACAGCGTAGTCTAGATGAGGTCTGACCAGCGCCAAGTATAACTTTAATATTACTTCCGGCCTTCTTCTTTTAACACTCCTAAAAATTCATCCTAGTAGCCTATTTGCCCTGTTTCTGGCCTCTATGCATTGTTTTCCTAGACGGAGTTCAGAGCTAACTATAACTCCTAAATCTTTCTCGTACATTGTACCTTCAAGAGTTTGGTTGTTTAATGCATACCTACTGTGTGGGTTTCCTCTACCTACGCTAAGTACTTTGCATTTATTGATATTAAATTGCATTTGCCATCTGTCAGTCCATTCATTCATCCTATCTAAATCTGCCTGCAAGGCGATGGCATCCGATTCTGACCTAATTAATCTACTTATCTTTGTGTCATCCGCAAATTTACTAATATCACTACTAATTCCATTATCCAAGTCATTGATATATATTAGAAATAACAATGGCCCTAATACTGATCCCTGTGGCACCCGACTAATTACATGACCCCACTCGGATTTCGAGCCGTTTATTACAACTTTCTGTCTCCTATCGCTAAGCCATGACCCTATCCAGCCTAACACCTTCTCATCTATCCCGTGTGCCCTAATTTTGTCAAATGCTTTACTAAAGTCCAGATATAAGATATCATAACTATCACCATTATCTACTGCCTCGTACACTTTACTGTAAAAACTTAACAAGTTTGTCAGGCAAGACTTCCCCTTCGTGAAGCCATGCTGTGACTGATTTATCAAGTTATGTTTGTCTAAATGTTCCCTAATGTTCCTCGATATTATTGTCTCCAATATTTTACCTACAACTGAATTTAAGCTGACAGGTCTATAGTTAGACGCTAAAGTTTTATCTCCTTTCTTAAAGATGGATACTACATTAGCCTGCCTCCACATTACTGGTACCTCACCTGACTCAAGTGATTTCCTAAAGACAGAAACTAACGGCCCACTAATAACCTCTTTGCATTCCTTGAGTACTCTGGGCTATATATCATATCGTCTTGGTGTCTTGAACTTTTTCAGCCTATCTATCTTCTGTTCTACTATCTCCCTAGTTATGGAAATATCTGTCAGCTTCTCATTCTCATCTGCTCTAAACTTCTGTTCACTATCTGGCATATCCTGCATGTTTTCCTAAGTGAAGACAGTTGAAAAATACTCATTCAGAATTTTACTAATCTCCTCCCCAGAACTAACCAGCTCCCCATCCGCTGCCTTTAATGGACCTATAGTATCCTTATTCTTCGTCCTGTATACTTGATAAAATCCCTTGGGGTCCGTCTTCGCTTGGCTGGCTACCTTTAATTCATAATTGCCCTTTGCTTTTCTCGTTAACTTCCTGATTGTTCTAACTAATTAATTATATTGTGGCCTTAAAACTTCTTCACCTGCCCTTAATCTCTTATATATACTTCTCTTGCCCCCTATATAGTGTTTTAACGTAGCAGTCATCCATTTAGGGTCATTTTTCTGTGATCTTGTTGCCCTATACGGGATATTTGCTAACTGACCTCTATGAACTTTACCTTTCCAATAACTTTGCTTCTTCATCTTTCTCTCCTTTATTTCAACTTGATGACACCACTGCCATCTCTTCTATTTCTAAAGCTGAACTCTTCACTCATACTTTTTGCTTAAAACTCCTTAGATGATTCAGGGCTTGTTCATCCCTCTCCTCCACCTTCCGACTCCTTCACAGTGATGTTTTCCATGCCCCCGCTGGCCTAAGCACTCGGAAGGCTTATGGACCTGATGGGGTCCCTCATACTGTTCTCCGAAACTGTGCCTCCATGCTTGCGCCTTGCCTAGTCAAACTCTTCCAACTCTGTCTATCAACATCTACCTTTCCTTCTTGCTGGAAGTTTGCCTAAATTCAGTCCATTATTAAAAGAGTGACCATTCTAATCTCTCAAACTATCGTCCTATTATTTTAATTTCCTACCTCTCTAGAGTTTTTAACTTATCCTCAACAGAAAGATTCTTAAACATCTATCATTTCACAACCCTCTATCTGATTGCCAGCATGTGTTCCGTGGAGGCCACTCTATTGGTGATTTTCTGGCTTTCCTTACAGAGTCTTGATCATCTTTTAGGGATTTTGATGAAACTTTTGCTGTTGACTTACTCATATCAAAAGCTTTAAATATAATCTCTCACAAAGCTTTGATTTCCAAACTACGCTCCTACGGTTTCTATCCTCTCTCTCTGTAACTTCGTCTCAAGTTTCCTTTCTGACAACTATATTGCTGCTGTGGTAGACGGTCACTATTTTTTTCTTCTAAATCTAAATCTAAGGGTTCTGTCCTATCACCCACTCTCTTCTTATTATACATCACTGATCTTATGAAGCAAACTCCTTGTCCTATTCCCTTTTACGTTCATGATACCACTCTACACTTTTCCACGTCTTTTCGTAGATGTCCAACCCTTCAGGAAGTAAACAGTTCTCGCAGGGAAGCCACAGAACGTCTGACTTCTGATCTCTAAAATTTCTAATTGGGGAAGAACAAACTTAGTATTGTTCATTGCCTCAAAAACTCAGTTTCTCCAACTATCAACTCGACATAACTTTCTAGACAACTATCCCCTTTTACTCAATGACACTAAATTGTTCCCCTCTACGCTGAACATCCTCGGCCTGTCCTTTACTTATTATCTAAACTGGAAACTTTACATCTCACCTCCAGCTAAAAACAACTTCTATGAAGTTAGGCTTTCTGAGTCGTCTTCACCCCTCCCCCCCAACAAGCTGCTAACTTTGTACATGGGTCTTATACGTTCATGTATGGAGTATGTTTCACATGTAAGAGGGGGAGCTGGCTCCAGTCATATCGCTCCTTTAGACAGGGAGGATTCAAAAGCTTTTGGTCTTATCAACTATTCTAACCTCTAACTGACTGTCTTCAGCCTCTTTCTCGTCGCTTCAACGTTGCATCTCTTGCTATTTTCTACCGCTGTTTTCATGCTAACTGCTCTTCTGAACTTGCTAATTGCATGCCTCTCCTCCTCCCGCGACCTCACTGTACTAGTTTTTCTTCATTCTCTCACCCTTATTCTGTCCACCTCTCTAATGTAATGTATTCTCAATCATTCATCCCTTTCTCTGGTAAACTCTGAAACTCCCTTCTTGCCTTTATATTTCCTCCTTCCTATGACTTGAACTCTTTCAAGATGGAGGTTTCAATACACTTATCCTTTAATTTTTGACGACTTCTTTTGACTCTGTTCGGGGACCGGCACTTCGGTAGGCCTTTATATATATATATATATATATATATATATATATATATATATATATATATATATATATATATATATATATATATATATATATATATATATATATATATATATATATATATATATATATATATATATATATTGGCCGGTGCCTCTCCTACATTAAAAAAAAAACATTTAAAACCTTTCGTTTGACTCTAGATTACTTTATAATTGCTTATTTAAATTGGTTTACATATAAATGTGAGGAATAAACAAAAATAAATAAAACCCCAAAAACAATAAACCCCCCCCAAAAAAACAATAAAACCAAAAAACACAGTGCGTTGGGTTTTAGAAAAAAATGAAAAAAAAAAAACTGATTTTTTCCAACCCTGATTAGCAGTGGCGTTCTTCCTATTATCCATCAGTGATCTTCTAAGCCAAACTTCTTATCCTATCCAACCGTACGTTGACGACACCACTGTACCTTGTCTTTTCATAGACGTCCAACCGTTCATGAAGTAAATAGCTCACGCAGGTAAGCCACAGAACGCCTGAGTTGTGATTTCTCTAAATATATTTTTTTTTCTTAATGACAGAGCAAACTTAGTATTGTTCAGTGACTCAAAAACTCAGTTCCTACATCTATGAACTCGACACAGCCTTCTAGGCAATTATCTTCAATTATTCTTCAAAGACACTCAACTGCCCCCTCCCGACCTCTTCTACATTGAACATCCTTGGTCTGTCCTTTACTAATAATATAAACTGGAAACTTCACATCTCATCTCCAGCTGAAAAAGCTTCTATGAAGTTGGGTGTTTTGAGTCATCTCCGCCAATTTTTCTCACCACGCCTCCAGCTAGTAGCTCTGTACAAGGGTCTTGTCCGTCCATGTATGAAGTATGCTTCACATGTATAGGAGGGTTCCACTCATATCGCTATTCCAGACGAGTTGGAGTCAAAAGCATTTCGTCTCATCAACTCCTCTCCTCTAACTGACTGTCTTCAGCCTCTCTTTCATCGCTTCTCTTACTATCTTTTACCGCTATTTCAACATCAACTGCTGTTCTGATCTTGCTAACTGCATGCTCCCCCCCCCCCTTTCCTTCCGCGGCCTTGCTGTTCAAAACTTTCTAGTACTTTCTCTCACCCCTCTTCTGTCCATCTTTCTAAGGCATGAGCTAATCAGCAGCATTCTCAGTCATTCATCCCCCTTTCCTGGTAAACTCCGGAACTCCCAGCCTACTTTTGTATTTCCTCTTTCCCATGACGTGAACTGCTTCAAGCGGGAGGTTTGAAGACACTTGTCTTCCAATTTTCGATTATCCTTTTGACTTTTCTTTTGGGACTGGCACTCTCAGTGGGCTTTTCTTTTTACTCATTTTGGTGCCCATGGCCACTGCTCCTCTTACTTTTATTTCAGGAATCTGGAATGGTAAGACACTGGAATTAAGGTAAATGTAAGATATACAAATGTTACTGTTCTCATGAGTAAATCTACAGATTAGCGATAACAAATTATTGTTTAGTTGCAAAGAGAAAGCGAGAATGTTTGTCTGAAGATGAAAATGAAAAGGTTAAATATATCCAATAATTAATAGGCTATTCAGTTTTTCGGAAAATGTATTAGACATTGTCGTGATTTTCTTGTAATTTATTCATACACAAACCATACAACTCTGTAACAAAAAGAGTGTTATTGGTAATTGGTAACATACTTCCGCCTTACTTGAATCAACAACCAGGTTATGTTTTCTATCGTGTAACGAGATACAGGAATGCACGCCGTAATGCCACTGGCGGGCAATACGCAAAGTACATAGTTTCTATAGATTCTTGCAAACATAGAAAAAAATATACAGGCATCACCATGAACAAGGTCTTCCATCATGCTGAGCTGCGTAAATGGCATTGCTTACTAAACATTTCATAATTTTACTCCTCTGTCCACATACTAATTTATGGAGAAAGTCCAAAATGTTGTTAGTAAGTACGATGCAACAACGACCATCGCCTTCTCCTGCAATACCTTGGGATTACAGCGTTATACAGAAACACGCTAGAATATTCACTGGTCTATACCTCAACGGCGACTTGCGACAACCTGAGATTGAATACAAAAATACCTAAACCTACCAATTTCTTTACTAGCTGCTAGACTATTTGTTTAAGAAAGTCTGTTGTAAACTTACTCATTATATCAAAACAGTAGTGTGTTACAGAGAGAGAGAGAGAGAGAGAGAGAGAGAGAGAGAGAGAGAGAGAGAGAGAGAGAGAGAGTGTGTGTGTGTGTGTGTGTGTGTGTGTGTGTGTGTGTATACACACACACACACACACACACACACACACACACACACAAGCTGAAATTTAGGCTTTTTTT
>NC_087161.1:7860000-7862500 GCF_035594125.1 Scylla paramamosain
CTTTTTTTGCCACCTGCACTTCCTCTCTCCTATCAATGACTCATCTCGCGCTCCTAATACTTCATTCCTTGCTCCATTTCAGCTCCAGCAATCCCAGGAAACGCTCTTTGCCTCAGGAAATCATTTGCCCGAGGAAACGTTTTCTGTGTAATATTGGTTTAATAAAATTGCAACACGACTTTAGTAAAATAGCTTCTTCTCTCAAAATTTGTGATTCCATAACATTCTGCGTTTCAGGTGCAGCCGTTTCCACAATACATCATATACCAGAAAAGGAATATCGCCTCGCTGGTGGAAGTATTGGGAAGCAGCCGGGGATTGAAAAAAAACAAACACTGAAAACAAATGAGTATGTCAAAGTGAAAAGTCTCTCTCTCTCTCTCTCTCTCTCTCTCTCTCTCTCTCTCTCTCTCTCTCTCTCTCTCTCTCTCTCTCTCTCTCTCTCTTACACACACACACACACACACACACACACACACACACACACACACACACACACACACACACACACACACACACACACACACCCACACGTCATAAACACACACACTCACACACACACACACACACACACACACACACACACACACACACACACACACACACACACATCTTAACATCAAGAATTTGAGAAAGAGATCAATCTATTAATAAACAACTGGTATTCCTTGGCACTGTTTCGGCAGCAACAACTCATCACGATAAAAGCCGCGCCAGAGGGCATGCGTAGCTCCAGGCAGCGGCAGCAGCTTGCATAACTAATGTCACATGGGTTCACGGCGGGAATGCTATCGCTCATGATACGTGGGTTCCAATATTGGCTGTTAATTAATTTGTTCATGCTTTATCCAGTCTACTGTCTTATAAGTTGGTAATCGCTGTAGACCTGAATAATTGGTTGTGATGTACTGTAGTGCTAGTCACTCTACAAGATTTTCAAATAGCTCGTACAGAATATTCCGCAAAAAAATATTAAATTATTTGGAGCGGAATCGTGACTCTTCTGGTAATACTTGATTTCGGCATCAATGTGAACAAACAGTACTAGATCTTCTGAAAATTCAAACACGTTCTTTTTTTTTCTTCATTATTCTTTGATGTGCCTCAACAAGGCCGGTGCCCTCATATAAATTTAAACATTTAAATGAAAATATAAACCATAATAAATCATAAGGTGAAATGCATTTTAGAGATTAAACAATTTACAGAAAATGGAATGCTTATTTTTAAATAATTCCACTTTATGCTGTATTTGAAAACTTTCTCTCCAGGAGAGTCATGCTCTATAATCATCGTTGTACAATAGCCTACTGTGATCAGCTTTTTTTTTTTTTTCGCGCCAATGTTTTGATGTAAGAAATTAGATTTTTCATTCTAATGTGGTGGAATTACTGCAGCTAAGTATTGAACAAAACAAAATTCTGAGTATGATTCTTTACCCATGCTTCCTGCAAATGTTTCTACCCAAGAACGCTCCTCGAATACAAGAAACTGACACTAACTTAAATTCTACAAATGCTTCTGTAATAAATTCCTAGCTCCGCTTTGGCTCAGAAGAAAATGGAGAATATTTCACCTTCATTCTTGCAACCAGTCATGCAATCGAAAATCAATCAGTATTAGTTTTAGTACTCAGTAATAAAAATTGACTTGCGTTACTGGATATGAGAAGTCGAGAGCAGAAACATGGCCGCCGGTGATCACTCGGACCAGTGCCAGTAAACCTCTCGGTATTATAGGATGTGTGTGATGCCGCACACTACTGCACTAGCCAGGAAAGGCTGAGGATACTATAAGAATAAATTTTCCGTACCATTCATTCGTCATTCACCAGAATTAATTCTCCGCCAGTCCAAGAATCAAATTAATGCATTCACAAGACATCTGCTTAAACAATATTGAGTGCTAAAAGTTACGGTGCATTAAGCAAGACTCTTTTGACTCCAACGCTACTCTGGCAGTAACATCAGTATGCTGGAATGGGTTTTTTGGAAGGAGGAAGCACCAGCCTCTCTCTCTCTCTCTCTCTCTCTCTCTCTCTCTCTCTCTCTCTCTCTCTCTCTCTCTCTCTCTCTCTCTCTCTCTCTCTCTCTCTCTCTCTCTCTCTATATATATATATATATATATATATATATATATATATATATATATATATATATATATATATATATATATATATATATATATATATATATATATATATATGTATATATATATATATATATATATATATATATATATATATATATATATATATATATATATATATATATATATATATATATATATATATATAAAAGATATAGAAGAGAGAGAGAGAGAGAGAGAGAGAGAGAGAGAGAGAGAGAGAGAGAGAGAGAGAGAGAGAGAGAGAGAGAGAGAGATGCATACATATGTATTATTCATTTCTTTCTCTATTATAATCACAAGCGGATTCATAAAACAAAAGGTACCTACCTCAAATCTTGCAGGTTTCTGTTACTTAAAGCACTTATTGGAT